>NC_089282.1:22930317-23128847 GCF_963678975.1 Dysidea avara | reverse complement strand
TCACTTTATAGTGGTTGGTGCCCAGACTGGAGGTTTCTCTGACATTGCTGCTCTTCAGCAACAAGCTCAGCTACAGCAGCAACTTCAGGTGTTAGCAACATCTCCTTTTGGGGATTCCCCTCTCTTTCGCACATCACTAAAGGCAAGTACAAGCATCCGCGAAATGAAACTTTGAAACGACTTTCATTACAGGAAGCTGCTTCATCAACACCTCCCTCAAAACCAGAACTCTCTAAAGCAGCCGGTAAACCAGACTTTGGTGCTTCATCACATTACAAGCTCAACATGCGGAGAGGAGCCAAGCTGCCATTCAAGGCACAATCACTGAGCTCTCCATCGCGGCACATGGACAAGTCATTGATGTTTGAAGGATTAGATGACTTGGAGACCAGTGGGGTGGACACATTTAAGCCACGTAAAAACATCAAGAAATTAGTTATTCAACCATCAAGCTCTCGACCGGTAAGTCAATTCACTTATCAATTTTTATTGATGTTGTGTGTATTCCAATAGACGCCCACCATCCCAGATACTACTACTATTACCAATGAGGCGTGCACAACAACTGCTGCCACGGTTACAGTTACACCCCCTTCGTCAGTCAAGACTTCAGCCAATAAGAGCACTCCTCATCCTGTTACAACCCTGCCAGCAATGTCCATGATCACACCTCCTTCAGCTGGCAACAAATCCCTAACCACACCCCCTTCTAGTACAAGCAGCGTGGAGAGTCCTAGCCTAGTCATTGGGAGCTTGTACTCCAATAGTGTGATGAAACCTGTGGCTAGACGGTAAGCTAAGCTGTACAATGTGTGTGAGTTTGTAAAACAGATTAATTCACCTAGCCATCCTCACCATGTTTATTTGTGATGTCGTTTTGTGTGTAATGATCGTTTAGTGTGTTTTATGGATAAAGGTTGGGGCATCAGACCAATACTATGTTACTACATGGCTGCTTTGTTGCAGTTGTAAAAAGTTGGATGTATACCACAAGTAAAAATTACTCATGGTACACAGGTTTTAACCCTTAAACCCGCAGAAAACTTTTCGGAAATGCGTGTTTACACAATATGGGCATGCATGGCGACACTAGGTGGGGTAACTTAATTCTTACAGCCTACAAATACACATGGATTAAAAGTGTGTTTACTGGGCTACTTGGAGAAGGTTAAATGAACACTGTAACTACAGTGGCTTACTTTTTATGAAGTGGTGAACAGCGATGAGTCACGTCTCTGTGTTTCTAAATTCTTGCCACATGTTTAATTTCTATTGTGGGTTTACTCACGTGAGTCATATATGGCCTGATGCAGAATTTCACGAAGAGTTGAATGAAAGTTGTTGCAAAGCGATAGGATCAACTACCATCGAGTTATCGACCATTTTATAAAGGTATGTAAAGAGTTTGAGTGTTTCCTTACCGAAAAGTTATTTTCAATGCTAGTTTTGGCTTCACCATTTAGCATTAGGGTAAAACCCTAGGTATCATTTTGATCCTTGCTACATCACAAGTAGAATGACATAAAATACGTATAGCCATAGGATGAACACTTCAAAAGTTACTGCACTTTGTGTAAAACATGCGTATTTATTAAGTGTAAATCCAGTTTTCTGGATTTTGTGGGTTAAGTACATTTTCTACTGCTATACAGTTGAGACAAATGGCTGATACTACATAGAAACCTAAAACCTCAGTTTACTGTTGGCCTAAAACCTGACAGTTTATATGGGCATGGCTTGTAGTCACTTCAACACATAACTTAATTAAAATGCCAAATAACTTATGTCTAGCCTCCCCCACATCATTATACTACACAGAGCAGTAGAGATTATATAGGCTGTGGATTTAATCAAAACCTATTAATCGGCTAGCAACCAATATCAGTCCAATACCAATTATTGAACCGATTATCAGTGCAATACTATTGTAAACAAAAGTTCACATATCAGCAAATTTGAGGACTTATTTATTTTTGATCACCTGTGTTCCACATAGGAATACGTAAATACAAAGTCACACAATGCCATATGTTCTACTGCACCATATGAGCATGTGTTCTACTGTGTGCATGTATTTAAAGTGTTTGTGTTCATTGTATTGTTAATCGTGCTCCTGTAGTCCTGCTTCTCAGTTGGACAACACAATGTTAGCATTCAGTGAGCCACACCCATCAGATGTGGAGCAGCCATCTACCAGTAGCCCCACCCCTCCAATCGTCCAATTAGCAGGTCCTAGTGGAGTCTTCAACACCAGATCAGATTATTACACTATACCAC
Source organism: Dysidea avara (assembly GCF_963678975.1). NCBI lineage: Eukaryota > Metazoa > Porifera > Demospongiae > Dictyoceratida > Dysideidae > Dysidea > Dysidea avara. Next base: position 23,126,570 of record NC_089282.1, on the reverse strand, counting down.
CTGTTGATGAACTGGACTCCATGGCAACTGACTCCGATCCAGTAGAGGTTGATAATTTTACTGTAGGTCGTCATGGCTACGGTGTTATTGTGTTTCCCGGTAAAACTGATGTACGTGATCTCAATTTGGATGAGCTGGGTAAGTGTGCTGAGTCTATTGCCCTTTGTGTGTAAGAGGATTTTACTGGATGGAAATATGTACAGCCTTTGCATTAGCTTGTGGACACATTTATTTGTGTGTTGTAAATTCATAGCTTAATTGTGTTGCTGCAGTGCTGTCTACAGTGGTCCCCAAAAATTTGAATTAACCAGAGACTGTTATATTTTCTTAGCGTATAAAATGACTTGGACACTGTTGCCTAAGATGTCTATGTAATATATTGTAATTCAACCATTGGTCTATTTCAATTCTCATCTACTTGTTTGTATAGTGTACATTGGTCACAAGGAAGTTGCAGTTTATCAGGATGATTTGTGCAAGCCCCCACAGGGGGAGGGGCTCAACAAGAGGGCCATCATCACATTGGAGAACACATGGCCACTGGACAAAACTAACAGGGAACCAATCAGAGTAAGTCACTATCTGATGTGCGTCATAAGATGTGTGATTCTGTGATTGTGTAGGATCCTGAGAGGTTGCAGGAGATGAGATATGCTGAGAAGGTGCAGCACTCCACCGCTAAGATTGGTGCTAGATTTAAGGAGTATCGACCAGAAACAGGATCCTGGATTTTTGAGGTTTAATGTGTGTATACATTGGAACCTCTTTTAAAGGACTCTTGTGAACCTCTTTATAACAAACATTTATCATAGGTCCCACATCAATAGTACGACTCTAATGGTAGTTTAAACTTAAGACCACTTCTTTACAAAAGAAGTTACCCATCCCATTGATGTCTGTCTTAGAGCAGTTCCACTGTAGTCTTGTATGACCACACCGCTATTTCAGCACAGGAGCTTATTGGTGGTGATACTACCCATACTCATAATAGTCTGGTATGGTAGTGACCCATTGTTGGGAGATATTAACTTTACTTGAGCGTAACGTTCTGTATCCAACCTCCCTTGATACATTTTTCTTGCAAAGATTCTCCATTACAAAATGATATTTTTTAAATCACTATACCTGGTGTGGTACCACGTTTAGCATTTAATTGAGGGTCTAATATTCAAGAGACTATGCAGCAATTGACTAGAAGGTGATATGCATGGTAGCACTCGTCCAGATAACCTAGTGCATATAGTGGATGGCACCCTAGATCGATGATTTGGTAGCCCTTGGCCAGTGTTGCAGAGTTACTTATGGGACTGGCAGCAGATACACACACTAAAACTACATGATGTAGTACACAAGCTACAAAGAGCGGCCATTTTCCTCACTAGTAAAAATATTTGGATTGGGAAAATTCATGGTCATTTGCCAAATTTTGCTGTCACCAAAGTTTCCCTTCATACAGTAAATCAAATGCAAACTGCAACTATTTGTTGTGAAGTGCAAAATTAAAAACCACAGTCAGTTGTTGTATGTGAGTCTATATAATGTGCTGGCCAATTCCTAGCCACTTGTGTTATGTGAACAAACTTCGTTTTTAACAGTGTAATAAAATTTTTGTGAAGGTTCCAACCTCAATGGTAGGAGCTTTCACAGTACAAATATGTAGATTATGTTCTGGCTGTTACACATGGTAAGCAGTATTTTCAAAAGCATTTAACGGAATCTCTATATTATATAGTTTACTTATCTCTATAAGTTTACTAGTTAAAATAATACCTAGGCATGTGTGGATAAACTAAACACTATACCTTACTACACTTGAATATTTGAAAAGAACACTCTAATTATGTTGCTGTACTGCTAAGGAAGCACTATTTGAACAAACCTCTTTAACGCACAAAAGTATCTTCTCAACTGTTTTATAGTTCGTCTCGTGTTTTTTGCTGCAAATTCTTTCTACAAACCCTCAAGGCTGCCCTTCATTTTCGGCTCGTGTATGTAGGGAACATGTGAAGTGAATTTCTGTGCTTCACTTTTTTGTCACAACTAAATCTTAAGATCTACATTGTATGTTGTACTTTGTAATAATACATTAAATGAAAAGTATATATAAATCAAAATCCACAATTATTTATCAGATGCAAAATTAAAAACCACAATCAGTTGTTGTATGTGAGTCTATATATACTGGATGAAGGTTGACTAGCCTTTGTAGTAAAGAAAAAGACATTTTTTGTAAAGGTTCCGACCAAAAATGGTAGGACCTTGTAACATGTATTATACCAATTGAGTTGCAATTTTAACATCATTGCGATTGTCTACATTTCTTGATTGCCAATGCAATTCTCATCTTGTTTTTTTGTGTTTGTTCACAGCTTTGCTATTAGTACCACTTCTTTTTGTGTGAGCAAGCTCAATTTGGATTAAGAATTCTAATCCTTAAAGCCAGATGCTACTCATCATACGGTATGATAATACTGTATAGTAGGGAAAACCAGCCTCACTTTTTCCTGACGATGAAGCAGTATTAGTTAGGTAAAACTAAGCCCAAACAAGCCTTCAGATTGACCTGAAATGCTTTCAACAAGTTGCTACAGCATTTTATTAAACAGAATTTTCTACTGACTGACTGACTGGTGCCTTCAGACAAGCGTAACTCGATAACGGCTCAAGGTCGCTTCAGCCGGACACATGCCTTTTGGCATACTACAGTACGTACAATGCATTCTTCATGGACTTACCAGTGTCCTCCTTTGTGTCCCATTCATCTTTGCTGGCATCGAAAGGTGTCAATTTGGTGGTAGCATGGCTTCTCTTCAGAACGGAAATCGTCCGTATTTTTCATAGTGGCTACTTTGATTGTAGAGGTGCTTTTTGAATAGTTCTTAATTCGTAATGCTTGTGTAATGGTAGCTGACAACAAAGCGTAATGGATACTTCACTTTTCAGATGATAATTGGTAGTTGGGAAGCACAGCGCAGTAGGGATATAACACTTTTTATCGTTTTACTGTGATTTAATATCATGCACTACTCCAGCTTGTTTCAGTACTTTTTATCGATGTGCTATGGTCCCTACTCTAGTTGAAAATTCCAAAAAATTTTAGTGTATTTGTAAACTAAGCGGTATTTCAAAAAGCATTTAATGGAATCTCTATATAAGTTTACTAGTTATATAATAATTACCTAGGCTACATATGTGAACCAAAAATGAAGAGCAGCTTTGAGGGTTTGTAGAGAAGAGGGTTTGTAGAGAAGGGTAGCCTTGAGGGTTTATAGAGAGAATTTGCAGCAAAAACATGAGGCAAACTATAAAACAGTTGAGAAGATACTTCAGTGTGTTAAAGAGGTTTGTTCAAATAGTGCTTCCTTAGCAATATAGCAACGTAATTAGAGAATTATGGAATATATCACCGATTATGAAGTGTGAAATTAGAATAACTTTATTGCTGTATGCAAATAGTAATTCTGTATACATAATTGCTACAGAAATGTTAGTAATTAAAATAAATATTGCAATAATGTTATATTACATTGTTGATTCATCCTCCCAGCTATATGACCTCTATCCGAAATGATGTCACAGCATAAAATGGCCACCAATTGGGGGACTATAATATTTTCAAGTACAGGCGCCTATGAAGAAAAGTTTTTGATTGATCATATTTCTGCCGAGATAGAAGATACGGAGCTCTAACTAACAGCTATGGCTATAAATAATATAAGGATGGACTTACACTATAGTTGAAATCTATGATCAAAAGCGTCCAAAAGATACGTAAATGATGCATTCTAATGTTTTATAATCGTACCTGTTGGCTGTAGTTCCGTATCTCTTTTCTTGGCTGAAATATGAAATTTTTTTCTCCATAGGCATCTGTACTTGAAAATATTAAAGTCCCTCCACTATTGGACGTATTGGTGGCCATTTTATGTTTGTGACATCATTTCGGATAAAGGCCATTACTAGCTGCATGGTGCCTGGGTTTTAGAAGTAGCACATCAACTATATTTTTACAAATCTCCCAACTGTAATGAGTCTAGTTTTAAGGGTGTGAAGTAAATTTTTTGCAGCAACTAAATCTTAGGTCTACATTGTTTGTTGTACTTGGTAATATTACATTAAGTGAAAATTACATCTAAATCAAAACCCACAATTATTAGGTATAAGTACAAAATTGAAAACCACAATCAGTTGTTGTAGGTGAGTCTATATATATACTGGTACTGCTCTTAATTCTTTATCCTTTCTGTGGTAAAGAAAAAAGATTTTTTGTGAAGGTTCCAACCAAAATTGGTAGGACCTTGTAACAAATGCTATTATACCAATTGGGTTGTCATTATTGTAATGTTAACATCATTGCAATTGCTATATTTTTTGATTACCAATTCTCAACTTATTTTTGTATTGGCTTGGCTTTTTGTATCGTGCTAATGAACTCCTGTTGAAATAAGCACAGTAGACAATTCTTTGAAGAAGTAACAATGGCACTACTAATGTAGAGAAACAGTAGGTTAGCATGACGTGTTGCTACTTTTGTACATCTTGAATCAGTGGCTTTGTGTGTATATATGCATGCGCACTTGACCCAATGCCTAAAAATCAGACTTGGAGATAATTTTAACTGGTTAGCAGCATTTACTATGTTATAACAGACTGTTAAGTTGTGAGATTTAACATGTAGTTTCAGTTAGACTGATTTAAGTTGTATAATGACTTTGTGATTACTGTTATGTAGACAGCAACTTCATAATTGAATGCCTTCGAGTAATTTGATGTACAGTTTCATAGAATTAAATATGGTTTATAAGTTAAAAAGCAGTATACAATATATGTCTCACATGATAAACCCGCCTTTTTTGGAATGTGAAGAAAAAGGTAATCTACAATGATTGCAATCACATCATTGTAGCAGTAAAACACGTCATCACACATAGAACCACTGACATAAATAATATATTGTAGGACCACTAATACAAGTAAATTATATAGCTAGTTAAATAACTGTGTATACAACACATCATTGTCAGTTTAGTTAACAACATCACCTTGAGAATACCAATTTCGGCGATTGGGTTTTTCCATAGAGAACATCAAATAATGTTAGCCATTCACATCTGTAATAAATATAAGGTAATGGTTGGGTTAAACAGGGTGGGAGCCGACTATGTTGTTTTGTGTATCCTTCACCTCCTCATACAATTAATCCTCCCCATGTCGGATTTTCAATTCTTTGGGGAATCCTGTAATTGTATTTCGAAGGCTCCAGATACATTTCTACAACATAGTCAGCTTACTGCATGGTACTGTTCAAAGCTCACCAATATTTGACTGTCTGCTCCTTAGAACAGTTTGTCCAAACAGTCCACCGTTGACAGGACAGTTGTAAAATCTGCAGAAAGTTAAGGGTGATGACCAATTAGCTGTCTTCATAATCTCTGACATTGGAAGTCCAGCTGAGTTAGCCTTAGAGGTGGCAGCACCTCGTGTTGAGTGTGCTGTAAAGACAGTGATATCAATGCCAGCTGCTTTCATCATATCCTTTATCCAATGTCCTATGGTTACTTATTTGACTGGCTTGAAGGGGCATCTCACTGAGATGAAAAGAGGATTGTGAGGTGAGGTAAATACTCGAAGGTCTTTACATAAACTTTTAGGGCCACCACTGGGTATAGTTTAGTGTCATCTGAGAAGCTTGGATAGAAGGCCTGTAATGGGGGACCACTTTTTCTGGATTTAGTTAGACCCGGGATGGTGAATACTAACTTCCCTTCTGTATGGTCTGAAGTTCAGGTCTAGTGTGGCCAGATCTGAACACCTATCTGCATTGGATAACGCCATCAACATAGCTACTTTGTGTGTGAGAATCTGAAAAGAGAGATTTTCATTGTCGGGGAGGCTTGACAAATATGATAGAACTATGTCTATACCCCAATTCCCAAGTAGTGGAGTATCTGGGAGCTAGTGGTTGGGTGTTATAAACTCCTTTGAGAAACCTGGAGACAAGGGGATGTTGACCTACTCCTACTTACACCATCCACATCATCATCATGTGTCATTGAAATTGCTGATCTTAGTGAGTTAATAGTACGGTAATTCTTTCCCGCATCAAAGTGTTCGCACAGGAACTCCAGAACATCACTTAGAGGAGCTGAAAGTGGATCAGCATTCCTTTCAAGACACCAGCTATCCCAATGTTGCCATGCATTGGAGTAAGATGCTTCTGTTGGGGACCTCTAGGATTGTCTAATGATTTTGATAACCCAGTCAGAAAGTCCTCTTGCTTCGCCTGATCTCCCCCGATACAGGCGAAGCTGCTAGTGGTAAGTGACCTTCCCTGACTAGGGGATGGTTCTGGTCTGTTGAGTTGGTCACAATCTCGGGTATTGGTGGTAGCAGGATTGGTGTCCCACTGAGGCTGTTAAATAGTTGAGGAAACCAAGGATGGTGCTATCATTATAGTTGATACTCTCCTTGTTCAGTTTCACCAAGCAACCTGGAAAAGGAGGAAACATGTATGGGTAATGGCTGTTCCAGGGAATAGATAGACATCTACTGATACTGCTGCTTGGTCTGCCCTCCAGCTGCAATATATTGGGAGCTGTGCATTTGTCCTTGAGGCAAACAGATCGATTGAAAATGGTTTCTCTGCCCCGGTCTAGTTTCCAGTCGCTGGAATCCACTAGATGACGGCTCTCTCAACCTGCTTGAATGTTTTCCACTCCTGGCAGGTGCTCTGCATGGATTGTGATATTTCATTGGATGCATCAGTTCCAGATTTGTGATGGTGATGCCAGGCCTGACAGTAGGTAGGAGTGATTCCCCCCCCCCCCCCCCCATTCTGTTTACGAATGTTATTGCTGTGATGTTGTTTAGACACAAAAGCACTGTGATTGAATTTCTCTTGGAGCAAAAGGACTGCAAGGCTAGAAAGGCCACTTTCTATTCTAAGTAGTTGATATGATGTGTCTTTTCTGTAGACAGCCAGGCCTCCCCCCTTGTTCTCGCCCTGACAACTGGCTTCCCACCCAGACATAGATTCTATCGTTACATCCCAATGGGTGATCTGAAGAAGCCTGCCATTGTACAAATAAGCCTGTAGTGTTGGGGGGGGGGGGGGGGGGGGGGCGTTGGGTGTGCAGCCACCTTTACGCCTAGTATCAGACAATTCGTGACCTCCTTGAGGGCCATCATGTGCTTTGAAGAATTTACTAACGATGTCAGCTTGTGTGTTGGTAAAGATAACAACATTGAACATGAAGTCCAAGAATTCTACCTGTTGTGTTGGAGATGATACACTTTTCTCCATATTGATGATGAACCCCAGAGACTTCAGCAATAGTACTGCTGTTTGAAAATGTTCTGTGGCAAGAGTCTGTGACTTGGCCACTAGAAGCATGTCGTCTAAGTACAGATGCCCTGCTTCCTTAACAGTGCTACTACTGGTTTCAGTAGCTTTGTAAAAGTGTGTGATGCACAGCTCAATCCAAAGGGGAGCACTATGAATTGCCATTGCTGCTGACACAAGGCCATTTTCACGAGCCTCATCTCCCACCTCGGCACCAGCAGCATCAATTCAAGGCAGTCATTCTAGGGCTGGGCAGTAGTGGACTCCCTCTCTTTTTTAACTGGCAGCTCGGAGACTGTGAAATCATCTTCCTCTCTTAGTTTTTTCATATTGTTTATGTAAGCTTTCTTTATGGATCTCATTGTACTTTTCATTGATGGTAAACCCTAGTTTTTTTCATGAATCGTTTCTCTCGGTTGCACCAACCCTGCACAAAAGTTTGCCCATTTCAGCTCTTTGTATGCCTGAATATACGCGGGGCTTCTTTCCCTTCCTACTTTTCGATGAACATCCACTGGCCTGTCTAGTATAAACTTCACTGACCTCAGTACTAACGGATTCAATGGCAACAGAAGAAATGGTTCTATACAAAAGTCCAGGAAGACTTCCTCCACTTTTCTTCTGCTCAAAAGAGACATAGCACTTTGCCATGAGGACCTACTGACGTAACAATATCACGCGATAAACAGAATGTCATGTTGCACAAAATGATGTGAATTTTTAATATCACGAATCTTGCTGAATACGAGATGAAAGTTTGCGTGAGAAATACCTGCCGTATGGTGTCAATTATTATGTGTCACTTTTACTGATACAGCATCACATAATTATTACAATTACTAAATACTTTTTAACACTTTAAAGTTTCCATTCATGTAGTTTAAATCCTTGAATGTGGCTTTGTGTCAGCGTAAAACTTTTGTGCATTCTGGTCAGCTTGTACTTCCCTATCTTGAAGGACACTAACAATCAAGTTAAAATCTTGTGTGTTTGATTTGCATTTATGGCGGTCATTTCTGTCCCATAAATATAAATGCCATCAACTTGTTCAGCTTGTTGCCTAGTACACTGTGTTGCCTAGCACCATGTTGTCTTTGTCTATAAAATTTTTCCGAAACTCAAGTATGTTGTCTCCATTTATTTTGCACTTAAATTTTCACTTCAAATATCGTTTGTTGTTGTCAAAAAAGTCACTAAGATGTGTGTTTAATTTCCAGCAAAAAAATAGTGTTCAGAAAAAAGTCTCCTAATATGACCTTCATGGCTCTATGGCTGTATTGGTTGAGTACATACCAAATTGTGTGTGTGTGGTGTGGTGTGTACATGTGTGGGTGTATGTGTAAGCTGAATTGACCTATTACATCTCCACTATACCATGTATCATTACAGGTGGATCACTTCTCCAAGTACAAACTACAAGAGAACGCATCAGATGATGAGGGTGACCAACAACAACACCAAACACAACAGCTTAAACAACAAGCACAACAGCTACCACCATCAACAACAAGGGATACCAACATGGTAGGCATCAATGTGAATAGTTAGTTGTTTATATACTGTTTATTGCAGACCACCTCTAAGTCAGTGACCAGTACTGCAATGATCATAGATGATAGTCATAGTGAAGATAATCAAATGTCTGATGGTGACGTTGAGCAGCCACTGAGGGAGAGCCCTGCACATGAAATGGATGCAGCTCCTCCCCCACACTCCTACAAGCTTGCAGAATCAATGGGAGTTAGCAGTCACAAGGTGCAAGTAATGAAGGCATCATTCTTCACACAACAAACTCCTTCTCCTACCAGTCACCCATGGAATCCCTATAGTCCAGCATTACAATCACAGAACTTGTTTACTGGTAGTAGTAACATTTCACACAGGGAGTCACCAGTTGTGGCCAGCAGTGGAATAACTCACTCTCCTTTGTTTAAACCGTTTACAGTGTCAACAACGGTACAACAAGTACAGCAACAAGAAGAGAGTCCACCATTTTCTCTACTGTCTCCATTCATGCCTGAACCATTGTCATCTCCAATGTTGTCATCCAAAACAGTTTCTGAAGGGTTGCAGCCACTAAGTCAACTACCGGAGCTAGTTAAGGACAGTTATTTTGCTAATGGTCCGATGAATGATTTGGGGCTAGCTTTTGGGAGGTCATTTACCACTGGCTGGGGATCCCATTGGAGGTTTACTCATTTTGGACCACCTGTTGGATCCAGGCGTGTTCGTCACCAAAAGTCAAGTGGCCTACTCAGAGGACTAGGCATACAGAAGTATCTCTACCCTACCCCTGGACCAGATGATGTTGTACCCTTTAATGTTACACTAGAACAACTACAACCATCACCTTATCTGTCCCCTGAGGCACTGGGAAATAAGACTCTGTCGGTGAGAACTTGATATATTATGTCTTTTGTCATGCAGTCAGATACCTGTGTTCATTTTAATTCACAAACTTAAAATTTCACATACTGTTTTTGCTTAATAATCTTGATCATGGTTTTGCATTACCAAGTTTCATTTGCTTAGTCACATGACTCACATGTAGGTCTTGAAAACTTTTTGACTGTTCTATTAGAGTGTTTTATTGCTCAGAATTAGGATACCAGCTACCTGATAAATTTTTAAAATATGTGTGTGGTGAAGCCTGTGTTATGGCGTGTCTGAGATCACATCTGATCTCATTAAATTATTGGCCTATTCAAAGCTTGCACATTGCTGTGTTCAAAGTGCCCTAACAAAGCATCTCTTAACCTACATTCAAAATACTCTAATTAAACAGTCGTTTTTGTTTCTGATAAATGAGGTTCAGATAACTAGAGATATTATATACAGTGGACTTCAGGCTCATGTGCATGGGCCTGGAAGTCCACTATCTAATCTACTGTGTAAATCTAGTGATGTTTTGTAAAATTTCCTAGTAAGTAGTGGGTACTGATATCGAGGACACTTGGCTGGTACTAAGTTCTCCATAATTACTAGCAGAGATTTTGTTTCTGTATGGGCAACTGACCTACACACAATTTACAGAAAATGACTTTACGCTATGCATGAGATGAGTAACAAGATACTACAGAGCAGCTTTGTAATAGTAGAATACTTTCTACCATTGTTACAGGAGATGTACACACCCTTGTTAGCTGTACAGCTACAGCACAGTGAGGTGGGTGGAGCTGGTGTTCCCCACATCACACCAATGAAAGGCAACAAGGCACTACTGGACTACTCTGCTATACCTGATGGTCTACACATGTCCAACTGTTCAGACAAGTTTGCTGGCCAGTACATGAAGGGTGTATGGAACCTAACAATGGCTCTGTGGGGAGACTTGCCTATTGAGGCCAACCTGCCAGGTGAGACCTATCTGTATGTGTGTTGATGTCTAATAGTAAGACACCCTCTGTTTAAGCCCTTGCCATCTGGTTCCCAAATATTTTGACCATACAGATGTTCCAATTTTTCCCTGTGCATTCTATTTTACTAGTGTATTTCCTGTTTGTTTAGACAGCTAATGAGAATTGGTTGGGGGATCCTTTTTCCACTACGTGTGTGTGTGTGTGTGTGTGTGTGTGTGTGTGTGTGTGTGTGTGTGTGTGTGTGTGTGTGAGTGTGAGTGTGAGTGTGTTGAGCAGCCCTGTGTAGCAGGTATCATCATATCTCACCAGGTTTGGACAACCCATTATCTTATGGTCATCAGTTGGCTAGGAAGGATCAGGTGACCCAATGGTTGAGAACAGTGTGTGGACAGAAGATAGAGAAAGAATTGAGCAACTCCACCAAGGGAAGTGTAAGTATTGTTTAATAGTAACAATGGAGGTAACAAGCTATAGGGGTAGCATAAATAGTGAGTTAGAATTTGAAACCATATGGTCTTTCTACAACCATAGTGTAGTAGATAGTTATGATAATTCTGGCATATGGTGTACAAATTGAGAACCACATTACGGGACAAGTCCCGCACTAGTGAGATTATTTTTTTGAGTCGGTGATTGGTGTTACATAAAATGTAGCAAGGACTTCGTGTAAGGTTGCTTTTCTGTTACCATCCTTCTAGTAATTATACATGTGGTCATTTTCACTCACTGTAGGAATTGGTGTATCTCAAGTCATTGTTTGGGCTAGTTAGTAGTGGCCACACCAGAGAAGCATGCCAGTTAGCTAGAAAACACCGTGACTTTCGGCTGACCCTGCTGCTAGCTCAGTGTGGGAGGAGCTCAGTCATTGCTCGAGGCTTGCTGAAGAAGCAGCTGACTGTCTGGAACAAGATTGGGGTTGACAACTTCATAACCTCCGAACGTCTTAGAGTCTACATCTTACTAGCTGGCTTCATCTTGTGGGAGACAGGGGAAGAGTTATTGAGTAGTTGTGAAGAAGTTGAGTGGCAAAGGAATCTAGCTATTCAACTGTGGTTAGTGATAGTGTGTTCTTTATATGATTCATATATTTATTTACTACATTTATACTGATGTGTTTGTTAATGTTGTGTGCTATTATGTTGTAGGTATTGTTGTTCTCCGACTGCTACTATCGCTGATGTGTTGAATTATTATAGTGATTCAATGAATGTAAGTGTTGTAATCACTGGGGTACCAGCCAGTGTGTAACTATTAGTTCATAACTGTGTAACTATTCTGGTCTGTTATTAACTGACATGCCTAGCTCGACAGTGATGCAAAAGGTGGCTTTTTACAATTAAATATTATTCTTTGTTGTGTTCTCTGTAGTAACTAATTGAATTTTGTGATTAATAATTACACAATGAATTGTGTAATTATTAATTAAATTACAGTTGGTTTAAATATGGTATATACTAGATGCGTAGTAGTTTAGAAGTATTAAAACATCGAATTGTTTTTTAACACAATTTTTAGCAATGTTCTTTCATCGTTCTCCCCAGGACCCCAATGTGTCATCACATGTGGTACAGCCACTGCCAGTGTACAGGACAGGACAGACATCAGAAAAGCTAACGGAACTACATGACATATGCTATCACTTGTTGCAGCTCTATTGTGACCGCAGTCACGACCTCAGTCAGCTGATCAACCCTGCTACCTTCACCCCCTGTGTGCTTGACTATCGGCTCATGTGAGCTTATCCATTGTGCAGTGATAGTTGAGTAATGTGATCACCGATGTCACCTCTATTAGGCCCCAAGTGAACTTTGTTAATAGGGTACCTATGTATGCGACCAAAACTATTATAATTGAAATAGCCTGTCATGAAATACACAGGATTGAGGTCCACTGAGTGACATCTTCTACCCATTCATTTTAATGCTTAGTAAGTTCATTTCTCTGAATTATCAGATAAATCCTTCTTACTTGATCACACATTCAACTGACTCTCTATACAACTGTGTATGTAATGTTTGTTTGTGTTTCTTCCTTGTAGCTGGCACTTGTTCCAGTGCTTGAGGGGACTGGACTACACTCACATATCACCCAACATGTTAGCCCATCTTCACACCAGTTATGCCTCACAACTGGAGAATGCTGGCCTCTGGCAGTGGGCAGTGTTTGTAGCCTTACACATGGATGAGGACAAGAGGTACTGTATCATTGGTTTGGAGGCTTGTGTAATAAGGTCACCTGTCTAAACTGGCCATTTTATAAACTCCAAATGTTATATACGAAATGACCTAGCCACCTGATTAATAAGATTTGGCCAAATGTGACAGGAGTAGATAGTGATGTGAAAACTCTACATCTGACAGACTCTCTAATCCAGATCATCTCTATAATCTGACATTGTTTGCTGCCTTAACATCCTTACTAGTCTAATTTTGTTACCAACAAGTGTCGCATTATAGGGGATTTGGTATATATTACTACCTAGCTGCATCACCTTTGTTGTTGCAACTAGCTACACCCATTTTATTCCTGCAGGAGGACAAAGATGGTCCAGGACATTTTGAGCCGTCACTGCAGTGGTGATATCACCTTAACTGATCATGAGAGATTTGTCACTGATCAACTACATGTATCGATAGAGCTAGTATATGAAGCGAAAGTAATAACTAACTTATAAACGCATCCATTTTATTAATAGCTGTCATCTTCTCAGGCGTTAAGGTCACGATATGAGGGCAAAGCCGAGGAACAAGTGTGGAATCTAATTAAAGCCCAGCAGTGGAATGCAAGTCATGAGGTCATTATGTCTCAACTAACAGCAAAGGCAATCGTGAATGGTGAGTGATCACTCTTGCTGTTACCAAATCATCTCCACCGTTAACAGGTCATACAAAGACTTTACAGAAGATGTTATCATGTTTAACAGAAGATGATCATAGTGATTATGTAATGGATTGGGAGCATCAAGGATCGGTGAGGGTGTGTGTAGTCACTCACACCATGCCATTGCCACATGCGTAAACTTTCTTTCAGCCATCCCAATACAACACACTGGCTTTCCTAGCTAATAGTAACCAAGTCTCAACACTTGGTACCATGTTTGTCTACAAACCACCTCTGCTAAATATGTACTTTATGGTAAACCAATAACATGGATATAAAAGTTTTAATCAAAGTGAAATAGTTTATAAATATATTTGACGTTGTCACAAAATAAGTAAGTAGTGTTGTACCAATAATCGGATCGGTAATCGGAAAAACCATATATCAGCTGTGTTTTTGTATATCAGTATTGGATCAGCACCATGATGAAAAAAGCTGCAGATACAAATATATGTATGTATTTAGAAATACATGCTCATGTGCACCAACTAATGTTTACAAATGCATTGAGTTGCATTTTTCTGTATTACAATGTTGCTTCAGTGTACTGTCAGCTATTGTTGTAGCAATACTGCCAGCTAAATTGGTCCTTCACAATCAAATTTTTATTGGAATACCGGCAAAATCTCATATCAGTTCAACACTAAAAATATGTTGGTCAGTACTACATTTGTATTAGTAATTAGTAACAAGTATTTGTGAAAATTTGTGGTTTGTCCTTATATGTCCAATGTGGAGCTGCCAATAGTTAACATTTTTCACTGATTGTTTGTTGTACTGATCATTATATGCTGTGTTGATCACACATACAAACAAAATGTCTTTCTACAGATTGTGTTTGACTTTCTGCAAACAACTGATACTATGACCGAACTACAGCAGGTGTGTGCGTGTGTGCGTTCGTTTACTTTGTTTTAATCTTGGCTCTCTCCAGTCATCAGATATAAGTCAACATCAACTAGAAGGCTTAGCCACTGGAATCTCTCTGTTATGTCAACGTATCCCTCACCTTCCTTTCCGCACACCTCTGGAAATGTGAGACTATCTTAATCATGTACAAATTTTGATTGTTTGATAAATCCTTCAGGTTGTGTCAAGCTGAAATGAGCAAGATGGCACTCAACTACAATAAAATAGTTGGAGACATGTTGCAGGTACGAGATACACAAAATTGCATGTTTTGTGCTAACTGCAATGTTACTACTAGGAACTTACAGGCCACCCTAGCCAGTCAAACTTGGAGTACCTGCCAACAATGCCCTTGGCTAATGATGACGTCATCACGGAGTATAGGAGCCAAGTGAATAGTTTTTTAACTCCACTGAACACTTGAACACACGCACACACACCCTCTCCCCTCATAATAATAATACACTCGATTATTTATTTGTACGAATTCCGCGGACTGGATCAGTAAATTTTTGATTATGATTTTGTGCCACGCCTAATTTACACTATCGTGTTTAAAAGCGAGCGGAGCTGTTCGAAATGAGTTCGCCTAGCCCGCAGTCGAACAAGAAGGACTTCGGGTTGCAGCATGGCCGTATGACTCTACCTCCGTCATCGCCTGCCTCTCCTGGTGCGAACTACATTGGCGCTACTTCAAACACTTTACCTCTGGCCAGCTCAACTCCAATGCAGCGGGACACACTACAGTATAAGATTACGTGGACAGAGAAAGTCAGAAATGTATTTCGGATCAAGAAAAAGAAGAAAGGCGGGTTTGATACGGACCCAGATATCGAGAACTACCCTCAACCATTCTCGCGAGCCACGGGTGCAATGGTGCACTCCACGCCCAAAATCTTTGACCCGAGCAAAAGTCTAGATAACCTAGCTATCGGGCAACACTCGTCAGATGATGATATGCCTACGTCCCTGGATGATGATGTAGTCCCTGGAAAGTTGTTGGTAAGAGCTTTGACACTTCTGCTACCATTTAACACTTAGTGGCCTTTGTTCTTCCTCTTAGACCGCTGAAGCTGATGACAGCGGTCAAATGAAAGACATGAAACGTGATAAACTCGCAAAGGTGAGCTGTGTTATTTCTCAGCTACAGTAAACACTCGCAATGATCCTCCAGGAAGTAAGCAAGAAAGCTAAGAAACAGTCAAGCCATACAACAGAAACTAGCAACGAGGTAAGTTAACCACGTAATAGCTAATTTGCTGCAGTTCACTAAAATGTCATAACAGTTGGGTGCTGATTCGTCACTTGTTGAACACGATGATAGTACTGGCCAAAACAATAGCAACAGAACACAGAGTCCTAGTGACTTATCAGAGTCCAGTATTAAGGAGTCATCTAGCCGACAGTTCTCTTCAGATGTTAGTTCTAGTGAAGATGAGCAGGACGGTGATGATACAAGGGGTCAAAGGAAGATCAGTGCTGTGACTAGTGCTGAATGGCAGCAACAAATAATAGCTCAGAATATGAAAAAGAAGAAAAGAAGTGAGAAATATTTTATAGTAAAATGATACTGGCTATACATGTATGTTGAACCTCTATAGCAAATTACACTTTTGGATTAAAAGTTGTTTATCTTTCTGGAAGTTTAATTCTTCTTTCAGATGTAGAGCTAGACCTAATTGTCCTTAAAACAATATGATCTGCTGAGCTGATACCTGCCATTGTTATTTTATGTGTTTAAATTTCTTTTCTGTGCAGCTCGTTCAATAGACAATAAAATGCAGTTAAAAGTGAGTCATTAACTATTAATACCATGACATTTATATACTCCATTTGTTATAAGCAGATAATTGAACGGCCTCTGTCTGCTGGTAACAGCAGCAACGAAGCATTAAGCCGAGGTGGGACCCCTGAGAACAAGTTGTCAAGGAATTTATCAGACGGTGTGACATCAGATGATGAAAACAGACGGTCTAAAAAGAAGAAGCCGGGAAGAGTTAAAGGCCCACACAAATCACGAGAGAACCTAGGCAGACCAACCATACTAGATGCTGACTTGAAACAACAACAAGATGATCAACAAACTGAAGAGAGTAAAGATGAAAACGAACAGGAAATCCCACAATTGCAAGTAGAGGCTACTAATGGTAGGTAGCTGCAACATAATTACTAAGTTTGACTTGTATTTTCCAGACAAAGAGGACACAGTAGACTTCAGTGCAGTTTCTCTTCCAACAAGGACACTTAGTCTTCAAGCAGCACATGATAAACGGAACGTGGCACAAAACATCAAACGTCGAAGGGCCACTACTAAACGATCATTGTTTCTACATCAAAATGAACAAGCAAAGTATGGGACAAACTTAGTAGATCCTTCTATGATCAGTGTAAGTAATATCATTATTAGTTGAAGATTTTAAATATCTCCTACATTCTTGCAGGATTTAGCTAAGTCACAGAAAGTGCGAAAGTAAGTGATGAAAGCACCCACAATGCACGC
This sequence comes from Dysidea avara, assembly GCF_963678975.1. Classification (NCBI taxonomy): domain Eukaryota; kingdom Metazoa; phylum Porifera; class Demospongiae; order Dictyoceratida; family Dysideidae; genus Dysidea; species Dysidea avara. The sequence goes on along the minus strand of NC_089282.1, from coordinate 23,109,580 downwards.
ACATGCACACGAACCCACACACACAAACTGTTTTGAGCTTGAGGCATCAGTAAACATGCTATAGTAGTAATAAAATGTATTATATACAGGGCAGAACAGATTATACAACACCTTCGGCGATCTCAATCATCATCCACCAGTACTACTAGTGCTACTATAGTGGCTAAGGCAGCTGAACAGAAGAGACATTCTAGTGAGAACACTCCGGCAGAAATTATTGAGCCTGTGCTTGAGTTAACCAGAACAGACAGCAAGAAAAGATTTAGTATGTCGTTACTGATTAACAAACAAATTCTAGATAGTCCAGTGAAACCATTACCGTCCATATCACTTAAACCACGGCCGAAAGAAACAAACTTTTTAGAACATGTAAAACTAAAGCCAATCCAGAATTCTCCCGTAAAAGCCCAACAAAATGGTGTCACCTCACCAGCCACTGAGAATGCTACTAAACCTACTGGTCCACCGACAAGGTCCAAGCCTAGAAAACTAGTCTCCCCTACTGATGATAAACCACATGGTTTTGCATCACCAGTCAAGGAGAATGGCAGTAGAGAAAGGGAGATCAAATTGACCCCAGTAAAGTTTGAGAAGGATGATAAACCAACTGACAAAATGTTCACAAAAGAAACTCCAACGCAATCAGCTAAAGACACTCATTTACCACCAATTAGTGAAAACAGAAGAAGTGTTAAAGGACGCAGAAACAAAACAGTAGCACAACCAGTCAAGGCTATCGGATATATGAAAGAAATTTCTCCAAGCAGCAGTAACAAACCAGCGTGGATAGAAATAGCACAGGTAAGATCACTATATATTTAATCTTACATTTAATGTGTACAATTTTTTGCAGCGAAAGACTCAACGAGTTAGTGAGGCCTTGAACAGCACGGACAGGTTACCCCAGCTATCCGTGACCCCAACTAAACACACCACTAGCACCAGAAATACCAGCCCAGACGGTGCCAATGAAATGAGTAAAGAATCTGGACTACCAGTGGACGGTTATGTACGAAGAAGATTAAGGACTTTTTCACAAGATCAAGATCAAACACCCAAACCATCTTAATGATACTTCATGTTATACATACAGTTCATCTTTTACTTATTCTTTACTCTAAACCACACTTTGGCGATGCATGTCTTTAGTTATTTAGACATTGGCTTGCATGAATGGAATTTTGTTAGAAATTACTTTGCGATGATAAAGTAATTAAGCCATAACTCTTAGTCCAGAGAAACATTCATTCATTTAGGTGTTGGACTTTTTTGAGAATATAGAAATTTTCTAACCAGCTGCAGTGGGTCCAGTTCTTCAAGGCTGTCCTTCCGTTTTCCACCAAGCCTTCTGGGTTAGAGTCTGTGATAATATGATGGTTAACACAGTCAGGACACTTGTCCATGGTCCCACTTGTGTTAACATACCTCTAAACCCACTGATAAGGTCACCTTGATAATCAGAACACTTACTATTTGCAATGGCGTACACTCATTTAGAACTATTGTTTGTAGCCATTAGATTTCTATAATATGTTCTATTCCTGGGGAAGATCCAGGGGATTTCTTCCAGGAACTAGTCAAGTATATTCAGACAAAATTGAATTGCAAAAGTTGAGATAGAAATAGAGCAGTCAACTACTCTAATAGGACAGTCACATTTTGTATCCTTTAGTTACCTGTACCGAATCACATCTCAAGAGTGTTTAAATATGAATAGTCCCAGATGGCATCCATATCTGTTGTATGCTTAGCTCCACCTCTTAACTCTTTAGCCTGCTCCTGATACTATGCCGCCAGAAGCAAATAATGTCCTGGGGGACTATGCCCCTAGATTTGTGTGCGTACAACAGAAATTTTGAAAACCTGTCAACAAAAGCTCTTGATTCCTGATTTGGAAAACCTAGTTTTTAATGTAGCGTGCAGATCCTTGAAACCCTTCAATTTTGAACAGATAGGATGAAGAAATGTTTTGTTTACTTGTACACAATTACCTAATAGCTATCGGTGTTTGTTTCATGCAGCCAAGTAAACAGTAGATGGATCTGAAACTCAACAATCAACTATGTGATAGCTAAAATATGGCAAGCTAAACTGATTGTTCTATTAGAGTACTTACATGACTTGTTATCAGTATAGCTTAATAATCTGACCTTGGAGTATATTACAATTGGGGGAAGGAGGAGGAAATAAAGTCATTATCTTAACAGTACAAATACAAAATAATTATGCATCCAAAAGAAAATCACACAGTTGGATGTCATCACGCAGAGTGAGAATGAAGTAATAATGTATATAAAAGAGTATTATAGTATCAGAGATTTATGAATTGTTTAACCCTGTGTGAGATCAATTACTTTTTATTATATCACATGTACGATGTACAGATGTTAAAGAAGTGTCACTGGTGATGAAGGGAAAGTTCACAGTAGTTGAAGATCTGTATACCCCAGGAATGGAGTTTTCAAAAACTGAGTAAGAGACCTGTCTTGTTTAGCTTTTCGCAACATTATTAAACCACCCACATTAAATATTTTGTTGTGATATTTTTGCTTTAAACTATGTTCAAACTCCACCCACTCCTCATCTGTCAGTGTCCCCTCATCATTCTCATCATTCTGATGACGTATCTCCAATACACTATAAAATGTTAACAGTTTGGGAGAATTTTCTATTAACACACTAATACCCACAACAGATATTGATGCCATAGGCGGATCTGAGGGGGGGCCAAGGGGTGCTGTGCCCCCCCTGGCCCTTCCCTTGCCCCCCTTGGACTCACAGTACTATATTGATACCAGAAACTGGAATCATGCATTCACACTGTATTCAGAAGTATAGAAAGACAATGGGCAAATAGAAGACAACAGTTATAAATGTACTTTACAGTTATACTGTACACTGTAAAGAAAGTAAGTTTAAGTTTTTGTGCCAAGATCGAGATACTCTAATAGAGCAGTCACTACTCTAATAGAACAGTCACAATTCTAATGTCATAACAATACTAGCTACACCTTTATATTTTGATTTATTACACTTTACCATCAAACAGGTTTTATCTCAGATAGGCTAACTAATCTTTATATAAATTGCAAGCATACACTTTTAAGCTAAATGTTACCAAAAATGCTCCCAAATTCAAACCTAGGAGGTCTAATTTTTAAAAATTTTCTCTAACTGCGATCTTAAAATTGTATGTCTATCATTCATCCAGCTATACTGAATATAGTTATACAACTGAATATAACCTGTGTACTATAATTCCTCTTAGTGGAATAGATGCTGTTGTACACTAAAACTTCTTGCCCCCCCTTGGCCCCCCCTGACAGTGCCTCCTAGATCCGCCTATGATTGATGCTACAGACAGAAACACATGTACCAGTCCACCATGAGCTGAAACTGAACTTATAAAACTAGTAAGAATATTAGCCATCTTTGAATCAATAAACAATTGTTACAAGTTGTTACATACGGGTCTCTAAGAAAAGAACCACTAATCCTAAAGCATTTCACCTCTTTGCAGCCAGCAATGATATCTTGTACTTAAAACACAATTTACTTTTAAATACTTGAGATATGGAAACTGACATAGAACTAGTAAGTCTTGTCTTGCCAAGCTTTTACAGCTTCTACAAATCACGTTGAACTTACTGTCTAATGCTACCAGACTTGAGCACTTCTGATATAAACAAATCAATTTCTCCTTGTACTCGACACCTGCTACACATGGGTTAATAACACAGTGCTCAGTTGAGAGGTGGGTAAGCTTTAAATTGCTCAATATTTCCCACAATTGAACTTGGCTTTCTAACTCTGTAATCGATATTCCTGATACATTCAGTCCTCGTAAATTGTGACAGTGACCAGCAATAGCATGTAGACCTCGTAGGCTTCTCAAGCACCGAGTACATTTATACAACATGAGTTGTTGAAAGTTAGGACAAATAACAGCAAGTTGTTCTAGATGGCCAGGAAGGAAAGAGCTACAGCGAGTAACTTCAAAATGTAACTGAAAAATGAAGGCTGGTAATAGCACTACTGGACTGTGGGAAATTCAGTGATGTATTAGTTGCCTTGTACACCATCTTACCATCTCTACAACAATCAGTTAATTGTAAATAATCCAATCCCTGTATACCAAACTGTTTAGCTTGTATGAATGGAAGAACAGCTGTTTGACCAAACTGTAGCCGAAATATTGGTACAACTGGATAAAGATTCAGTGGTATATTATAACATGTATAAAGCTTAAAGTTAGCTGTATGATCTTTAGGTACTTTGGAGTTCCATTGATGCCAATTTTGTACCAAGTCCTGTATATCTGAATCAAGTTGACGATTTATTTCCAACACAATATTTAAATTGGTTGGTCTAAATCCCATATCAACCCATTCATTCACCCACAAAGAACACGATCTAAGAATTAGTTCTGAATATAATGTTAGCTCCTTCAAGTGTGACCCAATCAAAAGCAATGGCTTGGCAATGACAGTATTCCAACCAATATCCAATGTGTGTAAATGTTTCATGTGTTGTACAGCCTCTCCTAGTTGTGTTAGTTGATCAGGACTCAACTTCATTGCTACTGGTAGACTAACATGTGTTACATTGTTGCACAATTGTAACGTGTTATCTAGCTTTTGTGTTAAGTATCCGGGGAAGGCTAGTCGTTTGATGTATTCTCCGTACCTCTTCAACAGGTTCCTCACACAAAGCTCCTCGCGAGTGTCGTAGTAATCCCACACAAATTCACGCCATAGTAATGGTATTTTGCTGACACTTTGCAATCTCTGTGAAACATATCGAAGCTTCGCCTTGTCACGTGATAATAAGTACGACAAAATAATAAACAGCAATTCTGTAGGAAGACTTAAGATGGAAACTTCCACGATAGTTTGTTCTCGCTCCATGTTATGCCCATAGATTCTCCGGACTTTAGATCCGGATCTCCAGCTGACAAGCTCCCTCCCCTTGCAAGAAAACGGATATACACCCCCACACCCACCAATGAATGAGCCACCAACACCAGATATTGATCCTATTCAGGTTGACATTAATGGTGTTGTTGAGCTATTAAATTCCTTGAGAGACTAGCCACTGCAGAGATGCCAACCTCTCAACAATTTTAGGAGTGAGACCTCAAGCACTATACCAGCAACGAGTCCGACCAGCAATGTGGACTAGAGTCAAGTGCAGGCAGCTCAGTAGTGAAAACCAAAAAAAAGGTCGCTGCATGCTCAAAGTACATAACTAAGCACAGGGTTAATGATGAAGCAGATCAGGCGTGAGAAATGCATGAGAACTAAGCTGAACTTGAAGAGTGAGAAACAGAGGGTTAGGTGTGAGAGCGTGAGATTACTAGCCAAACAGTGAGACTCACGCCTAATGTATGAGAGTTGGCATGTCTGTAGCTGGACCTGATGAAATACCAGCATAATTTTTGAAATTTAGTGACTCCGACTTCTTGCTCCCACACGCACTATACAAACAGGGTTACAAAGAAAAGTTTGGATCAAAAATAAAACTTAGGCACTAGGCCTTTGTTCATATCCATATCCTATGTCATTATAATTATCAAGACTTGCTTTGAAAGTAGAGAATAAATTGTTGGTGTTGAAACAACTTCTGCTGGCAGGGAGTTCCATGTATTTATAACCCTGTTTGTATTGAAGAGAGTGATTTATTTATTTACTATGCAAGTCGATGAATGGGTGGATGTAGGGTTTAGGCCATCAAATAGAAACGTCACTCTGGTTGAAGTATACATATTAAACTGATGACTAAACAGAACACTGGCAACAATGGCGTACTGTAACTAATTGGGATCATCTATAGTATGTACAAGTTGAGCTGGATCATGAAAAACAGCTAAAAATTAAAAGTGGATTTTTCTCAAGAGAATGAACATTTCAGCCAATCAGATTATTAATGGTGACTGCAAAGGTGTCAACAACAGACACATACAGTTTGGCTTTATTACAAATTCAAAAAAAGCTGTAATGGATGCAGCACTTTTATGGCTTCCACACAGGAAATGTATGGTGAAAATTTTGTAAATATTATGTCAGACTTTTGAACAAAAAGATTTTGAAATATTTTTAGTGGACCACGCAGTACTACAAATGAGCCAAATTTCAAGATCATGTGTAATTACATCCATGAGTTATTAAATGATTTTGAGGATCCAGCTCAACGCGTACACACTATAGTCTGGAGGACAACTATGGCATCCTTTTCCAGACAATAAGGACACAGTACATTTTACTGTAGTTCCAGGCAGTGTTCCCAGTGAAACAAGGTAGTTTAGTCTTTCAAGCATAGGTAATTAAGATGATGTTTATTGTGTTTAATCCCACATTTAACATGATACAATGTTTGCAGTGAAAGACTCAACAAGTTAGTGAGGCATTGAACAGTGCAGACAGGCTACCCCATCTCCAACTAAATATGCCACTAAGTATAAAAATGGTAAATTGAGTAAAGAATCTGGACTACAATGCATGAAGAAGATTAAGGACATTTTCACAAGATCAAGATCAAACCATCTTAATGATATTTCACATGTTATATTCATACAATTCATCTTTTAGTGATTTTTTAAACATCCTTTTGACTAAGACTGAGTGCACCATTTTTAAATTTTCCAACAGGTGGATTCAGTCTCTTTAATACTATCCTTCCATCTTTAACTAACCTTGGCTACCCTTCTCTGTTTAGAGTCTTCTTTCTATTTCTTGTTAATAGTAATACCACCACTGAACCTTTGCTGTACAAAGCACAACACATGTACAGTTTACTTTGCTAACACAATGTTTGTGAGTTAACCTCTTCTCTTTGCTGTAGTTCCTTTTCTTTCTTTTCTCTCTGTTGTTGCTGTATTTCTGGGTAGGATAAAACCCAGCGACGACGTTTCTGTAACAAAGTGTACAACCATGATTGGTGGATATCTTAACTATCAGGATACTGGTTTGTCCATGGTCCCATTTGTATTAGTGCACTCACTTTAGGATGATACAAAGGTTAGGCAGGGGGGCTGAGGTTTCCAGAACCTGGTCAAGCAATATCGAGATACCTAATGGAGTAGTCACTCTAATACAACAGTCAGTCATCTAAGGAGGGCTATTGGGTTTATACAGATAACCTATTTCAGGAAGTATATGTGCCAATCAAGTGTCTTGTGTTAAATCAAGCGGTGTAATTAGTCTCATAGTTTGTGTGGGGATGGTAAATAAACCATCTGGTCTCTTACATTCAGTGACCACTGCCAAAATGTTGGCAGAGTCAATCAGATTGCTTTGTGCACTTTATAACGAAACAAACACCTAGTACCTTGTTCTTAGTGTAATAAAGAGCTGAATCTAGATTTAATTTTTATGAAAAACTTCCATAGCCTTAGGCACTATGTTTCCTAGTACAGATGTTGGAAAAGGAAGGAATATGATTCACTACAGATTTGTGAAATGGTAGAATATTGTCGAGGAAGACCTTCTACACTGTTTCATATAATTCACAAAGACATTACTAGTAAAATCCTCATCTCAGTCTGCATACAGAGGTGACTGACACAATAAAGGTTATCTGTTTACGTTATTTTAAGTAGTTTTTCTTGCAGGTATAATGTTCTAGTACAGTTCTAATTCTAGTTCATTTGCCAGAAATATTTTAAGCTAGTATTAGTTCTAGTATTCATTGTTTAAAACAAATTTAGTTCTAGTATTCTTGTTAGAAACAATAGTAGTTAGTATTAGTTCTAGTATCCATGACTGAAACAATTTTAATTAGTACCTGAAATTTAGTAAGCATTAGTTATGCTAAGAATATACTTTGTCATGCTTTTACAAAAATTGGTCACTAATTATTATCCTATAATTCCTATACTACTTTACGAAGTAGAACCTAATCAGTCAAAGAACATCCTACCTAAACAATATATACTTGTTTCTACGTAAGAAGGTCTAATTAGTGAAGCAGCAGCAATAGATCAGTGTGGATAGAAATAGCACAGGTAAGATCATTACCTTTAGCAGCGAAAGACTCAATGAGTTAGTGAGGCCTTGAATGGCACGGACAGGTTACCCCAGCTATCCGTGATCCACAACACCAATACCAGAAATACCAGCCCAGACGGTGCCAATGAAATGAGTAAAGAATCAGGACTACCAGTGGATGGTTATGTATGAAGAAGATTAAGGACGTTTTCACAAGATAAAGATCAAACACCCAAACCATCTTAATGATACTTCATGTTATACATACAGTTCATCTTTTACTTATTCTTTACTCTAAACCACACTTTGGCGATGCATGTCTTTAGTTATTTAGACATTGGCTTGCATGAATGGAATTTTGTTAGAAATTACTTTGCGATGATAAAGTAAGCCATAACTCTTACTCCGGAGAAACAATTCATTCATTTAGATGTTGGGCTTTTTTGAGAATAGAAATTGCCAACCAGCTGCAGTGGGTCCAGTTCTTTAAGACTGTCCTTCCATTTTCCACCAACCATGGCTACCATCCTCTGTTAGAGTCTGTGATAAAGTATATGACCATCATGGTTAACACAGTCAGGACACTTGTCCATGGTCCCACTTGTGTTAACATACCTCTAAACCCAGGACACCTCACTGATAAGGTCACCTTGATGATCAGGATACTTACTATTTGCAATGGTGTACATTTCATTTAGAACTATTGTTTGTAGCCATTAGGTTTCTATAATGTGTTCCATTCCTGGGGCAGATCCAGGGGGTTTCTGAGGTTTCCAGGAACTAGTCAAGTATATTCAGACAACTAAAATTGAATTGCAAAAGTTGAGATAGAAATAGAGTGGTAAACTACTCTAAGAGAACAGTCACATTTTGTATCCTTTAGTTACTTAGTTTACCTGTACTGAATTGCATCTCAAGGGTGTTTAAGTTACTCCTGGGGGCATGCCCCCAGATGGCATCCATATCTGTTGTATGCTTCAAACTTCACATATATAGCTCTACCTCTTAACTATTTAGCCTTCTCCTGATACTATACCACCAGAAGCAAAAAATTTCTTAGGGGAGCATGCCCCTAGATTTGTATATGTACAACAGAAAATTTGAAAACCTGTCAACAAAAGCTCTTGATTCCTGATTTGGAAAACCTAGTTTTTAATGTAGTGTGCAGTGTGTGTAAAAATCCTTGAAACCCTCCAATTCTGAACTGATAGATGAAGAAATGTTTTGTTTACACAATTACCTAATAGATATCGGTGTTTGCTTCTTGCAGCCAAGTAAGCAGTAGACGGATCTGAAACTCATCAATAACTACGTGATAGCTAAAATATGGCAGGTTATACTGATTGTTCTATTAGGTACCCACATGACTAATCATAATCGTACCTCAGAGTATATTACAATTGGGGGAAGGGGGAGGAATGAAATAAAGTCATAATCCAAAAGAAAATCACACAATTGGATGTCATCATGCAGTATAAAAAATAGTGAGAATGAGACAATGTATATAAAAGTGTATTATATAGTATCAGTGATTTATGAATTGTTTAACCCTGTATGAGATCAAATATTTTTGAATTATATCACATGTACGATGTACAGATGTTAAAAAAAACGTTGCTGGTGATGAAGGGAAAGTTCACAGTAGTTGAAGGTCTGTATACCCCAGGAATGGAGTTTTCAAAAACCGAGTACGACTGCCTTGTTTAGCTTTTCGCAACATTATAAAACCACCCACATTAAATATTTTTTTGTTGTGATACTTTTGCTTTAAACTATGTTCAAACTCCACCCACTCCTCATCTGTCAGTGTCCCCTCATCATTCTCATGACGTATCTCCAATACACTATAAAATGTTAACAGTTTGGGAGAGTTTTCTATTAACACACTGATACCCACAGCAGATACTGATGCTACAGACAGAAACACATGTACCAGTCCACCATGAGCTGAAACTGAACTCATAAAATTAGTAAGAATATTAGCCATCTTTGAATAAATAAACAATTGTTGCAAGTTGTTACATACAAAAGCAGCTGGGTCGCTAAAAAAAACCCCACTAATCCTAAAGCATTTTATCTCTTTGCAGTTAGTAATGATATCTTGTACTGGTCTACTATTTACTTTTAAATACTTGAGATATGGAAACTGACATGGAACTAGTAAATCTTGTCTTGTCAAGCCTCCACAGCTTCCACAAAACATGCTGATCCTACTGTCTAATGCTACCAGACTCGAACACTTCTGATATAAAGAAATCAATTTCTCCTTGTATTCAACACCTGCCACACGTGGGCCAATAACACAGCACTCAGTTGAGAGGTGGGTCAGTTTTAAATTGCTCAATATTTCCCAAAATTGAATTTGGCTTTTAAACTCTGTAATTGATATGCCTGTTATATTCAGTCCTCGTAAATTGTGACAGTGACCGGCAATGGCATGTAGACCTCGTAGGTTTATCAAGCACCGAGTACAGTTATATAACACAAGTTGTTGAAGGTTAGGACAAACAACGGCAAGTTGTTCTAGATGACTAGGAAAGAAAGAGCTACAGTGAGCAACTTCAAACTGTGTTAACACTGAAAAACGAAGGCTGGTAATAATACTATTGGACTGTGGGAAATTCAGTGATGTATTAGTTGCCTTGTACACCATTTTACCATCTCTACAACAATCAGTTAATTGTAAATAATCCAATCCCTGTATACCAAACTGTTTAGCTTGTACGAATGGAAGAACAGCTGTTTGACCAAACTGTAGCTGAAATATTGGTACAACTGGATAAAGATTCAATGGTATACTATAATGTCCATAAAGCTTAAAGTTAGCAGTATGATTTTCAGGTACTTTGGAGTTCCACTGTTGCCAATTCTGTACCAAGCCCTGTTGAAGTTCAAGCATACGATTCTTTGTCAACACAATGTTTAAATTTGCTGGTCTAAACCCCATATCAACCCATTCATTCACCCACAAAAAACACAGTCTAAATTGTAGTCCTGAATATAATGTTAGCTCTCTCAAATTCGAACCAATCAAAAGCAATGGCTTGGCAATGTCAGTATTCCAACCAATATCCAATGTGTGTAAATGTTTCATGTGTTGTACAACCTCTCCTAGTTGTGTTAGTTGATCAGGACTCAACTTCATTACTACTGGTAGACTAACATGTGTTACATTGTTGCACAATTGTAACGTGTCACCTAGCTTTGGTGTTAAGTATCCGGGGAAGGCTAGTCGTTTGATGTGTTCTCCGTACCTCTTCAACAAGTTCCTCACACAAAGCTCCTCGCGAGTGTCGTAATAATCCCACACAAATTCACGCCACAGTGATGGTATTTCGCTGACAATTTGCAATCTCTGTGAAACATATCGAAGCTTCGCTTTGTCACGTGATGATAAATACGACAAAATAATAGGCAGCAATTCTGTAGGAACACTTAAGATGGAAACTTCCACGATAGTTTGGTTTCGCTCCATGCTCTGCCCATAGACCCTCTACTCCCCTGGACTTTAGATCCGGATTAGTCTAGCGTGGCCAGACCGAGGGCCAGACCCACTCTTCGCGCGGCGCTTATCGATTGATAATTATAAGGCGCTTATAATTATCTATCGATAAGCGCCGCGTGAAGAGTCGATAATCGATAAGCGCAGCTCCACATATAGCTGCAACATTACATTGTATTGATTATAATTTTGAAAATTGTCATCCCCCTTGCATTAACAAGATTTCTCCACACAATAGAGCATGTAAAAACCATATACCTCATCTACCCAGGGTCCCTCAAATCATAGATGGTATATACTATCTATGCTCAAATTAAGAAATCAATGAAACTGGCAATTGTTAATTGTCGTAGTATTGTCAATAAGCGTACTGAGCTCGAAGCATTACATTTACATATTCACCTTGATGAAACAGTTATGTCCTCAGAAATTTTTCCATCACAATATGCTACCTACCGTCATGATAGAAACAGGCATGGTGGTGGTGTTTTCATACTGGTTAGAAATGCCGGAAATTCCATCCTCTTTAATTCATGTGTCTGAAATGATCAAGCAAACTTGGGCCCACATCCACAAGGATCACAAACAAAGTATCATACTGGGACCAGTCTACTGTCCACCCGAGTGTCCACCAAGCTCTCCTAGTACAGTCTTAGATCAATTAAAAGATACTATCAGTGACATCAAAAACTCCCATCCTACTGCTAAACTACTTCTTGGGGGCGACTTTAATTGTCCAGGAATTGAATGGCACCATAAAACACTAGATTCATATGTACCTGTGTCTCTTAGGGTGAAACTCCTTGAAGTGGCAGAAGATTTTCATTTTGAGCAACTGGTTACCACTCCTACCAGGGGCCTAACATCCTAGACTTATGCTTTGTTAGTCATCCAGATATTTTTACCTTATGTCAAACTACTCCTGGTATCATTGACCATGATTCTGTTATGGTTGAATTTTCTACTCAAATCAAGCTAGTTCTACTCAAATCAAGCTATCAAAGAAATATCCTAGAGGAATTTTCTTATGCCATAAAGCAAACTGGGACCTTATATGAGCTAGAATGTGCAGTATTACTTTGATTAAACTCTACCAATGAAAGAAATCAGTATCTACGACTTATAGAAGAACACATCCCTAAAAAATCTCTCAGTACTAAATCTCATTTACCTTGGATGAACACTACTTTAAAATGATTGTTCAGGAAAAAGCAGCGAACATATAATCGTACTAAGAAATACCAGCATATACAGGATTGGGGTGAATATAAAAGACTACAACATTAGTTTAAAAGTATACAACAACATAAAAGGTCTTAATAAACCCACAAAATTACAGTAACAATCTGAAACGTTTTTGGCGTTATGTTAATGCCAGGACAATGTGGGAATTGGGGCATTAAAGAATATCAGGCAAATGATATGGTCACCGATTCCACAGAAATGGCTGAGATTTTAAGCAAACAGTTTGAATCAGTTTTCACCGCTGAGGACACAAGTAGTATTCCAGATACTGGTACCTCACAATACCCACCCATCCCAGATATTGATATCACACTCAATGGAGTGAGGAATCTTCTTTCAGTTAAAATCCAACATGAATAAATCTACCAGTCCTGATAACATACATGCTGCTTTCTTGCCTTTGAAACAGTCACTTTAATAACTCATCTATTCCAACAATCATTAAGAAATGGTATAGTACCAATCTCTTGGAAACAAGCAAATGTCACTCCAGTATATAAAAAGGGGGACAAGACAGATCCCGGAAACTACTGCCCAGTATCTCTGTATGTAAAACACTAGAGCATGTCCTAGTCAGTCAGATACTGAAACACCTTGAGTTAAATCAGATACTAGCTGATGTACAGTATGGATTCAGATCCAATTGATCATGTGAAGCACAACTTTCCTCACTGTAGATGATTTAGCAAGAGCAGTGGATAATAAACTTCAAGTTGATGTAGCCATTTTAGACTTTGAAAAGGCATTCGATAAAGTTGCTCATACCAGGTTAACCCATAAATTAGATTACTATGGTATAAGAGGAGACTTGCTGCAGTGGCTCCAATCTTTTCAAACTAACTGTACACAGAAAGTTGTTGATGGTATACATGATTTTTGTACGTTAGTGTTGTACCCTTAATAGGTTTTTCCAATCAAAATAAATAAATCCTTCACTCTTCTTACAGAACACTCACGTGGAGCGAATGAGATGACTAGTGTTTCACGAACACTTGACACCACCAGAGTGAAAGATGAGATGGTACAATAAGTTTATTGCAAGCAAATGATCTGCCTCGGTCTACCCAGTGACATTTCTATGGTCTACCACTAGTAATGACATTGAATCCTGAAGATATTGGTTGGAAGCTGGATCAAACTTCAAACAGCTAATGATTTATTATGGTATCCTTTTTCAGACAATATAGGACACGGTACATTTCACTGTAGTTCCAGGCAGTGCTCCCGGTGAAACAAGTATTTCAAGCGTAGGTAAAATTTTGATCTCACATTTAGTGTATACAATGTTTGAAAGACTAACAAGTTAGACAGTACAGACAGGCTATCCCAGCTAATTGTAACTCAAACTAAACATGCCACTAACCCTGGAAATACTAGTAATAATTTGGACTACTATGTATGAAGGACAAGGACCTTTTCTCAAGATCAAACACCCAAACTATCTTGATTATATTTCACATGTTATAAACATACAATTTATCTTTTACTGAATCTTTTAATGTCCTTTTGACTAAGACTAAGCACGCCATTTTTAAATTTTCCAACAGGTGGATCCAGTCCTTTAATGCTATCCTTCCATCTTCCACCAACCTTAGCTACCCTTCTCTGCTTAGAGTCTTCTTTCTTTTTCTTGTTATTAGTAACACCACCACTGAACCTTTGCTGTACAAAGCACAACACAGTTTATTTTGCTAACACAATGTTTGTTATTAACCTCTTCTCTGTGCTGTAGTTCCTTTTCTTTCTTTTCTCTCTGTTGTTGCTGTATTTCTGGGTAGGATAAAACCTTGCGACGACGTTTCTGTAAGAAAATGTACAACCATAATGGGCAAATATCTGGACTATTAGGATATTGGTTTGTCCATGATCCCATTTGTATTAGTGTACTCGTTTTAGAAAGTTTAGGTAAGGAAGAGGGTTTTTGTCAAACAACATTGAGATACCCTAATAGAGCAGTCACTCCAAGAATAGACGATATGCACACTCTATTACTCGAACGAAAAATGATCAATTAAGCATAGACGGCGCAAAACTCGACGGTAACTTAAAAGCGGAAGTCCCATACAAAAGTATTCGAAGCAAATACGGCTCGAGCAATAACTCACCACTCGAGCTAAGGACAGGCCATCTCGCTTGCCATACACTTCTTTCCGTGCAAAAGAAGTGTATGGCAAGCGAGATGGCCTGTCCTTAGCTCGAGTGGTGAGTTATTGCTCGAGCCGTATTTGCTTCGAATACTTTTGTATGGGACTTCCGCTTTTAAGTTACCGTCGAGTTTTGCGCCGTCTACGCTTAATTGATCATTTTTCGTTCGAGTAATAGAGTGTGCATATCGTCTATTCATAATATTTGATTCTTGGTCATTCTAATACAACAGTCAGCCAGGTGACTGACACTATTACATCATTCTTGGCACAAAAACTTTGCATTTCTTGGTGTTCGTGAAAAGTGTGTAACAGTGAAAGTCTGGAGGCATACTCTCCTAGGAACTTTTTTTGAAAGTTAGACCCTCACAAATTCCTGGAGTTGCTCATGATAGCATATCATACCTGGTGTTTGATCCACTGTTTGGATGGCATCTTTTCTTTACTTTGCTGTTGAGTCAACGTGTCAGCTAAGATGTACACAATTGTCACCAATTAGACATGTTATTATAGCATAGATATTAGAGTACAGGGATTAGAAACTAGCGCACGCCCTGAAACACTCCGCTGTTGGTGAATTCATGAGGCCAAAATGGTGTCTTCTGCTCTGGACTACTTTCTACGGGCGTGGAGTATTTCATGACAATCTCTTTATGTTTTACAAGTACTAGGCAAACTCCTATTGTAAGTCTTGTTGTGAGTTTTTGCCGCCATCAATCATTAATCTTAGTTGACACGATTTTTTGTGTGTACCTGTTGTGTTCATGGTAAGTTCACTTTCGACTGGCAAACAATGCCACAGTAACCCTAAAGTAACATAGTTTTGCATGGTGTACTTCATTTTATTATTCCGCTTGATTAATGCCCTTTGGCAGTCTCATCTCGGTTCTTTAAAATACTACTCCATGATTTATCAACTTCAATACAAGCGCTGTTATGCGAGAAACATCTTTCAGTGGTACTGTGCAAAACTTCAAAGTATTGCGAAGACTTCAGCACTATTTCCCCAGTGGAACTAGACTTCTGTTCTTTGTAACAGGTAGACAAAAAACGGAGGTACCCATTGATGATCAAAATCGTAAATGGCGATGAAAGCCACCCAAGACGATTAAACAACAGAAGCCAGAAGCATTAAAAGTCTTGTATATCAACTACAATACCACAAGGTGGTTGAAATCAACTGTAAGACGACTAAACCACAAACTGCCATCCTGTCCACATGGATTTAATCAATACTGAGGATGCTTCAACCACAATCAATGGTAGATATACACGGCGCACGCTCGGTTGCCTATCCCTTCTCTCTAATATCTATGATTATAGGGTCTCACCTAATACTGCAACCTCATGATACGTAGCAGTCAAATCTGATTTGTCCCTGTATGCACACAATGAAATATCCGGAGATACACGGAGAAAAATTTAGCACAAGAAATGGTTGATTGTACTAGCACGGTACTTACCAGGTTTTCATTTGTGAGCTGGCATCACTGCCCGTGCTAGTTGTGGTATCTGATAGCGAGAACAACTCAGCTACGTCTCCCTGCTGTAGCGGGTTTCACGTGTTGTCCACGTGCACATGTGCTTACTCGTAGTTTCTTCTTGTCCTTATTACTAATTCTCGATCTTTTCCTACCCTTATCCGGGTCATTGAAATGTACCACCTCGGCCATCACGAGAGCTACTTACACCTCGTACTTGACGCAACAGACATTTTAATTCTAATTAACGACCACCACACGTGAGTGAATTGATCAGCTAAAGCTAGCAGGTATGAAGGCGCTTATTCAGAGGGTCACTGCCGCCAAAGTAATAGGTAATAAATAGACCGGACCTTCAGTTGAAATTGTAATCTATTTTCTATTATAAGTGGATGGGAAGCTGATCAGCTCAATTGGTAGAGGGCTGTGCGTTTTACTGGGTGTTTCTCGACACGACACTACCAAAGAGTCAGAATGGATGTAGGTATTTAAGTAGTAGAGCCGCCATTTTAGAGGTCTTGTTTTGTAGAGTGAAGAAGCTGCTCAACCTACGACTGTTTGAGGATGGTGACAAGCCCTGGTGTAAGAGTGTGGTGGACTCTGGATTGGAAATTCTCTGTGTCAGCCAAGTAAGCTTTGTACGTATGATTTCCATTCTACGTATCTGTATCCCATTTACCTAGTTCACTCTTTGTTACGTGCTAAAAGGAAACAAGCCGGATTTTCATGATGCGATGACGGGAGACATATCAAAACCAATGTACGAAGATGTTCTAAAACAGTTAGGCCAGCAATACAAAGCAGAAGCCATAAAAGGTAATACAATGGCATATTAGCTCCACTCATCCATCACCAATTCAGGTGGTTTGTTTGGGGCTAACATGAATGTTGTGATTGAGAATGATGGTCCTGTTACAATACCACTGGAATATTCTGCATCTGCAGCACCTAAAGAAGTACCTCATAACATATTTACATTTCATGTCTTAGTTAAATAACAACTATATATAAACTAGCGCAAGTCAGAGAGTGTACCTAAGATGCAGGTCGCAACTGATGAACCTCTAGCAGCTGCTTCTGGGGGAGCGTCCGTCACAGCCAAACCACCGAGTGATGGAGCCAAGCAACCTGAAGAACCTCGAGGTGGAAAGTTTGTCCTCAAGCCACCTAAGGTATGAATATAAATAATTTATTTTTACCTTACAAGTTAATATTACTGAGCATCAAGACTACTCTTCTCTCAGCCCACCAGCATTTTATTGTCCGGAACTTTCGGCTTTATAGATCTAGGAGGTGGAGTTACAGATAGCACCTGGCTATTGATTTAGTCTTTATTTCTGTGCAATTGTGAAAATTTTTTTAAGTTGCTAAGAGCTAGCTTGGAAGAGACTACCACATTTTTTGATAGTGACTTCAGCACACAAAATATCTTGTGTTCTCCTGGCAGGACTGTAAGTATACATAGTGAACCCATAAGGCTGTGTTTACTATAAGCTATATATCTATGATGCTGACAAGAAAATAATATTTCAATTGAGGACTGGCATTTTGAGTTGGTTTCTTGTATTTGCAGAAATGTACCATTATTATGATAATAAAAATTTAGCTTTTTGTTGTTGCAACAATTGATTTATAATGATTACTACACAACACAAGTCCTGTTACAGAAGTTTGAGGCTATTTATGTAACACATGTGACAAATAGCGTATATATGTTGCTCTACTTTCATTGGCTATTCACTGTGCGTACATGTGCAACAAACAACCAACTTAAAGACCACTAATGGTAGCCATGTCAGATCACCAGACATTTGGCTGGTTACTTTTAGAGACTAATATTTCACTTCTGTTATTAATGTAGGGAATGAGAGACCACACTCCCATGCAGATGGCCATCAGGGAACAGTTGTTTAACAAAATTCAGACAGTCTTCAAACGTCATGGTGCTGTTACCATAGACACACCCGTCGCAGAGTTAAAGGTACTAATCAAAACTGTTTTCTTGTAGTGACAAGTTAAATTACAGGAAACACTGACTGGAAAATACGGAGAAGAGTCGAAATTGATATTTGACCTTGCTGACCAGGGAGGGGAAAATTTGGCTCTAAGATATGACCTCACTGTATCCTAATATTCTTTTATCTACTCTGTATTATGACAGAGGAGGTTAGCTGCTACACGTCTTATCAAACATCTTGTGGTCTCAAAAGAAACATTAATACCTCAGTTTAAAAAGCCTTTTAGCCACCTAAACACATTGTGTGACTTTCTGGCTAGCTCGGAAGCAAGTGCTGTGTTGTCCTACACTTCTATTAAACATGACAAAAAGATTTCAACACCAATCCCATCCACCATGTTTGGTTGTGCTATCACACATATCACCAATATGTGAACGGTTGAGCATAAACCAGTTGTTTTTGCACGTTCTTTGAATTGCCAAAAGTGACTGTTCTATTAGAGTATCTTGTCATTAGTGTGCACTTTATTAGAGTAAATGATAGAGAATTCAACGAAGCTCTGTATGTAAATCAGTAGGCTTCAGTTATCCGAACAATTTCACTTATCTGAACACTTTTGGAACACAGGTGTTCAGATAACCTGAACAATTGTGTACTAGCACACTTAGTCATATAATCCTCATTCATTTGTGTCTGAAATTGAATGACTTTTAGAGTCTTTCAAGTGAAGGTGTATGTTCTATTAGAGTATTTGAATGGAGCTATATAAAGCTGTCTGTCTGCATTCTACTTACTAACTCGGCAATTGAAGAATGTATCCACACAGGACTTCAGTGAAATTAGGTACTCATCACCTGGTAACTCCAAGACTGTTATAGATTGTTATGCACTTTCATTCATGGTATAAAGAGCATTGAAGGCAGAAAACTTCTGTCTAACCCACAGACAAACAGCCCTAGCATTAGCGCTTAGAACTGTTAATCCAAAGGTCCAGGGTTTAATTCCTGCCCATGACAACTTTTTTCCTCCGAGTGCCACTTTTTTTGCGACATTTTTTTCATTTGCCAGGTATTGACAGCACTTACTCACCAATCTGTGCATGTATTGACATGATACATGTATGAAATGAAGTACTCATCATCTGGCTACCCCTCACAAGCTTCTGTGTGCTTTTCTTTGTCCTCTATAGTCCTTTGAAGGCCATGATGGAGAGAAAACTCCAGCTGCATTCCATTGCTCACCACAGGACAAACAGTATAGTGCCTTCTACAAGTTTTTGTAGTTACTGTAGGTTGGAAAGTATACAGTAGCACATTTGATATGTGTGGGATAGGAATGGGCTGGCTTGTGTGTTTGGCATGTGTGTTCTATTAGAGTAAGTGACTTCACTTTTGTAACTTCAATTCTATGTGATGTTAAATACTTGCTTAAATTATAAAAAAAATTAAACCAGGAAATGTACACCTGTATGTAAGGCAAACCTTTGCTTACAGTGTAGCTACTGTAGTGCCTTAAATACTTTTTGTACAAATTCATTTCTTTTTGATCATGTTACATGTGCTTGTGTGATAGGAACATGTAGTGCCACATGGTTTGCACATGTTTAGAATTGATTTAGCTGTCATGCCATTCTGCTGATAACCCATATGTTCATCAATTTACTATTAGATAGGGTTGCATGATGGAATAAGGTTCATGTACAAAAATTTTAAAGCAACATCACTTATTCCTGTTGTCATTCCCAACAATGTATGTTATTGTGGTTATTGTAGAATCTGAAATGATCCGGCATGTAGGGCAGTTTGTTAAAGGCCATACTGTACATCTGCATTCCATTGTAAACCAGAGAATAAGCAGCTGATAGAGAGCCTGCCTTAACATGTGGTTGCCGTGTGTTTAAGTCCTGCCAGTGGCCTATATGTTTTAATTTAGGCATACTTTTTTTAGTACATACTTTTTGTACTTGATTTTTTTCTACAATAAGTTCATAGTATCCTGGTATTGCTTCACAGCGTATGGGACTCTTGGGAATTTTACAGCACATTTGTTAGATATTGGGACGTGTGTTCTGTGTGGTCTGCTGATAGTGTAGTGCCAGAAAGTGTGCACCTGTGTGTTAGTTAAGTTTGCTCAAACCATTGCTTGCTATGTATTAACTCTACTGCAAGAGTGGATGGCTCATGTTCTTTATGTGACATCACCATGTGTGGTATGTTGCATAGCTTTAGGGCTGATGCTTGATGGTTCCCACTGTATTAATAGTGTGATTGTCCTGGACGTAGGGCAGGTACCAATGCTAGTCTCTATATATATGTATATAAACAGGCTTCATAATTATTCCAAATAAACCATTTATTTATCCGTACGCTTTGTCATTGCCTGAGACCATTAAGTTTTAGATAACTTGAGAGGCTACTGTTTACAAGGTGTTCTGAAGTTCTTACCATTTATTGTTGTCAACCCTTTCTATACCTTCATACACACATGAATACTATACACTTTGTTATATTGAGGTGTTGTTTTCTTATGAATGAAGCCTTTGTGAAATATTAATTGTAAAAGATTCAGAAAGCAGCATCAACTAGACTGGATACAAAGACAAATCTGTAACTGCTATTTTTTAAATTGTAACAATGCTATTTTTAAAATACTACCTTTAAAGGGTGGTTTATCGCTAAAAATGACACCCTCAAAGAGTGTTTGTTTTGTTGCTTTCCTTGACTTAGTTTTAGGTGCCATTTGCCCGGTACGTTGC
This sequence comes from Dysidea avara, assembly GCF_963678975.1. NCBI lineage: Eukaryota > Metazoa > Porifera > Demospongiae > Dictyoceratida > Dysideidae > Dysidea > Dysidea avara. Next base: position 23,088,510 of record NC_089282.1, on the reverse strand, counting down.
CATGAACAAGATCAAGCAGATCAAACGTTATCATATTGCTCGTGTTTACCGTCGTGATCAACCATACATGACTCGTGGACGCTACCGAGAGTTTTACCAGTGTGTGAGTTACCAGCAACAGTAACACTGTGCGTGCGTGTGTGTGTGTATGTGAGAAGGGTAGGGGAACAGTCAAAGAAGTTGGGTGGTAGTTTATTAATTATAAGTCTCCCAATACAAGTTTGATGCCTGGTATTGTCCATTTGCTGTTACCAGACTTCACTTTAGTTTACCTAGCTGTATAAAGAGGACGTGGTATTAGTTGGGGACAATGAAAACCTTGTCATTATCTAAAGGTACTTTATTTCAACCCATCAAACTTGGTACAGTTGTCAGCAGGGTTGATAGGTGCCCCCAGAATTATTTACTTCTCTATATAGTGTACAGTTGGCTTGGTCGGCTCTCTGGATGACGATGGTGTAGCATAACTTCTGAGACTTTATACTAATGTGTATAGTGTGTGTACACCATAATATGTAAAGATATCAGACTTTGTGTGACTTGATATGTGGATGTGTAGGATTTTGACATAGCTGGTGATTATGACTCAATGATACCAGATGCAGAGTGCTTGAGGGTCATCAGTGAAATCCTGACCGATCTTGATATGAAGAAATTTGTTATCAAGGTAATCACAGCTAAACTGGACTGTTGTGTCAAACAGTGTACCTATAATTACTATTTTAAGATGTACATGTACTGTCTTGTTTTGGTGTTGAATGTTTAGGTCAATCATCGTCAGTTTCTTAACGGTATGTTTGCTGCATGTAATGTACCATTGGACAAGTTCCAGACCATTTGCTCCTCGGTGGACAAGCTAGATAAGGTATAGAGAATTAGGGGTTTCCCCCTAGGGGGTTATTGTTACTATTGTGTATACAGACTGACTGGGATGAAGTGAAAGCTGAGATAATAGAGAAGGGATTGGATGAAGCCTCGGCTGATAAGATCGGAAGTTTTGTGAAATTGAACGGTAAGACATCATTGCAGTGAAACTCTTTAATAAGGCGGTCAGCAATGTTAATGTTTTCTCAAATTTTTCCTCTAGAGATAACCCTTGACACCTTCACAGTTCGGCACATAGTAACAATCCAATGCTTCAGTGTTAATATGACATAAAATGACCCCAGGCAGCATGTGTTAATTTGGTGGCTTGCAGAGACTCATAATCAATACTGAAGTATTTTAGTGATCAAATTGTAGATCAATCTTTTCAGCCATTCCAACTTAGTACGTGGCTTTTCCTACAGGTTTTAGTTTAAAAGGAAGCCATACTTTATCTCTGTTTCTCATGAATACTACAAAAGTTTTTCTTATTTGGCATTAACAGTGACCACCATATTTGGCAATCATACTTGTAAATCTGATATTATCAAGTATGTATAGCCAATCATCAGTTTCCAATCATCACTGCTCCTAGATTTGGGATAAAAATGTTCAAATAAGTGTAATTTTTGTTTGGACAATTGAACGTGTTACAAACAAGACAGTATTTAATTACTCTCATCATACAGTACGATAGTACTGTATATTAGGGATCGTGAAGTTTTCTGGCCAAAAATATCACCCTATAATCAGCTTCACAATACCTTCATGGTGCCTTGGCAGTATTGGTTTAGGTATAACCAAGCACAATAGTACAGTACTTTCAGTACGGCCTGAAATGCTTCCATAAAGTTGCTACGAATTATTTAGTGGAATTTTCTACTGCCTGACTGACTGACTAACTAATGCGTTCAGACAAGCGTAACTTGATAGAGGCTAAGGCTACAGGCTTGATTTCACAGTTTGACATTGCCTCGTCCCGAGATGTGGTTTTTGGCATATTGCAGTACGTGCAATGCTTGCACAATGGACTTACCTTTGCCCTCTTTTGTGTCCCATTTCTTTTTGCTTACAGCCCAAGGTGTTGATTTGCGGTAGTGCGATAGCTTCTCTATGTTTGTAAATGGGAGTTGTCCATGTGACTGGATTGATTGCTCCTACTGTTCCTCATTTGTAGCACTGTGCAACAGGCTGAACAAAGTTGAAAGTAAAGATAGCTGGTGCACGTGTTCAGATGAAAACTTTAACTCTGGTGCTGTCCTTTCTTTTAATGCGGTATGAGTGGGTTCACCAGTCATGATAATGCTTCAGAAACAAGTATAAGGAAAATTAGGAATTTTAAGTTCGATTAGGAATCATGGAATAAAATGTAGGGAAACAAAGGAGGTCGCCTACTCCTGCAGATATACTAGTGAACTAATTCAGTCATGGGTATAGACTGAATTATGGACTAAATGTCCACTAGTATATCTGCAGGTGTAGGCGACCTCCTTTGTTTCTCTACTTTTTTCTATGATCCCTAATTGAACTTAAAATTCCTTATACTCGTAGAACATACACTTACTTTGTGGCAGAATATTCTCTAATAGAACAGTCACTTGTGTCATTGGGGTATTGTGGTAAGAGATCCAAGGATCCACTGTGTATCTGTACTTTATAATGTAAGACATATGTATTTGGAATTTGATGAATAATTTACAAATGTTTCCTTGATTTAGGGGGTGTGGCTCTGGTGGAGCAGCTAAAGAAGGATCCAGATTTGGCCAAACAATCAGAAGCTGTTGTTGCCCTTGATGCCATGCAGCTGTTGCTGCACTATTGCTCTATACTAGGAATAGCTGACAAGGTGAATATATGTGACCGGCTGAGCAAAAACCGGCCGTTTTTGCACATTCTTCGAATTCCATTTTATTGTATCTCTGTAATCTATAGTAACAAAAGAGTGGACAGCCAAAGTTTCAGCTGTTTGTGATGAATGGTCTTAGAGTTATAGTGCTTGACAGTTGGGACAGTGATAAACTTGATTTGTACAGCAACAATACGGGAAATAAGTTACAGGAGCTTAGATAACTGATCATAACTCACGACTCACGATTGAAACAAGTTGTGAAGATGGGACTTGGCTCAATCTGTGCACCATGAACAGGCAAATCAATCAAGATATAGTGATTTTCCTGTACTCCTCCATGTTGACAAAGAAGAAGGTCATTCCAACTAAGAAATGACAATGGTGAACGTTGTTTTTACTGCATTGTAAATAACTCACGTATCCTTTGCTGTGTGAACACGAAACAAAGATTTTCTTACTCTCCATAAACAGGAAAATCCAGTGGTGTATAGGTTTTATTGATTTGAGCGTAATTTCAGTGCGTATGAACACGATTAAAGCATGCGTAAATTTTTCGTGTAGCACGTGTATTTCAATGGCAAAATAGAATTTTGTGAAAACAGCCGGTTTTTGCTCAATGGGTCACATGTAGTAGTGATGCCTACTTGTAAATGTTGTGTTTTTTATTGCTAAGTGACAAAATTAAGGTTATCCACCAAAGTATAACCACCAAATTATTATAATCCTGCCAATAATGTAACTCTACTTAACAGTCTACCAATCAAAATAGCCAGATATATTCCCTACCAATTTCATCCCATTGAAGGGCACACAAAGTTAAAAAAATTGGAGTACTATTTATGGTCCAGTAGGTGAGAATCTTAAATATCAAAGGTAAATACTTCTTGTGACATGCACATGTGCCTTTAGTGGACTTACTCACAATGTAGAACTGTGAATATCATAACTGTTGGTTATCCAGTGAACTGAATGGAATGACATTTCCTGTAATTTTTACAAGCAATATAAGATAGGTAGGTACCCTTAATGTTAAAGTACAAGAACACATGGCCTTAGAAAACATAAATTTTTGAGTAAATATCTTAGAGATTGGTTGTTTGGTTATGCAAAAAAATAGTTGATAACTGGAATAACTGGAATAACTGGCTGGTTATTCAGTTTACCTGGTAAGGTTTCACAGCACTATCACAATTGTATAGAAGAGGTTTTTGAGTTTCTTTTTCGTCAACTGAGTTTCTGGTGCTTTGCTCTTTAACGCTACAGCCATTTGTGTACAAAATAACCTGTCTAATGTAGCCACCAGTATCATGGTCCATTCAGCCAGGTTTTGTAAGTTATATGATGGTAATTTATAGGTGTACCTTTCTGTCAACAAGCACTTAAAATGATTCTCTGTTGTGTACAGTGTACATGTTTTGGTAATTGAAATTCAGTTTCAGATTCAGTTTTATTAACCTGTATGTAAAGTGTTTTAGTAGGTACTATTTTATTGTTCCATTCCATCATTTAGATATCCTTTGACCTCAGCTTGGCTAGAGGGTTGGACTATTACACCGGTCTCATCTTTGAGGCAGTGCTAATAGGTACGGATGTGTGTGTGTGTGTGGTGTGTGTGTGTGTGTGTGCGTGCCTGCATGCGTGTGTGTTGGAAGAACACTGCCAGTTGAAAACCAACAAGAAGCCATTTAATGTTTGCTGTGGGGGGATTAACTGTTCACAAGTACAAAGCTGCTGAGATAATCTATTGAACTTTTCATACAATTGTACAAAGACTATGTGACTTTTATGGTAGTGGAGTGGAGGAGGAAAAGGCATTGTCCTTGCAAACAACAAGTAGTAACAGTACATACATTACATCATACAGACTCTCAAAACTTTTTTTGCAAGATAATTTTGACCAGATTAATGTCACAAGCCATTGTCCTAGAGGCCTCCTGGAGGTTTGCTCACTGGGCCTAAATATATAGGAGCTGAGGGGGCTACTCAGTGTCCCCTGGCTAGGGGGGTAGTCTCCATGATGGACTGTTGGATAGACAGTACACAAAAATGATGCGTGTGTACATGTGCATGCATGTAACCTTTGTGTGTGACTGGTTCATGTCTTTGTTTCAAGATGAAGGAGGTGAAGGTGTGGGGTCAGTGTCTGGTGGAGGACGATATGATGGATTAGTTGGCATGTTCAGTCCTAAAGGAAAGGTAAACTGTCTCATTGTAATGTGACCACCTTTATGACTGCTACTTTTGATCTCTCTCAAGGTTTCTTGTGTTGGACTGAGTATTGGAATTGAAAGGATTTTCTCAATATTGGAGAATCGAGCTAAAGTGTGTGTTTGTGTGTGTGTGTGTGTGTGTGTGTGTGTGTGTGTGTGTGTGTGTGTGTGTGTGTGTGTGCATGCGTGCAAATGGGGACCTGGTGGCCTGATGCCAACTGGGGAAGCAGCCCACCCAGCTGTAACATCAATGGGTATCTGGTATAAATTGGGGAAGCAAATGATAGCAGTTGAAGGTCCAGGTGGGACTTAGGGTGCCTACACCTTCACCTGTGAGACATGGTGCAGCCTCCTGCGGGTTACTAGTCCTGGGTATTCCTGCACTGACGCATAGCACCTGAGTAGCGCACAGGTGGCCACTGAGCAGCGTGACCGCGTAGTGGCAGCTTTTTGCTTTGCTTTGTGTGTTGTGTGTACGCGAACGTGCGTGCGTGTGTGGTACAGGATGTTTTAGACATGGACAGGCAACAACAAATTATCTTAGCTAAAGGGATTTCCCGAAAGTGCTGGACAAGGAAATGTGTTGGCGTGTGGTATAATGGAGTTCCTAATTGCATTAGCCAGGCTTTAATTAGATGAGGTTTTAATTCTCATGGTTACAGCCACTAATCCAACTGTTTGCCTTTCTTTGGTGGTGATGATTTAATACAATTTAGTGAGTAGGTGATAATGATGTTTACTTCAAAACACATAGAACTTGTTTGCTGCAATCTCATGGTGGGCATTATATTTTCAGTTTAGATACTAGAGGTGTACCGATACCACATTTTGCATCTGATATTTATTGTCTATTTCTGATACAGGTTTTCTAATGAACCAGTATCATATACATAGCCGATACTTCACAGTCGAACTGATATGCATTACAGCATAAAGAGTATGTAGCATGATCACTGTAGCTGCATTAGAAATATTATACTTTTAAACACTGTAATCCTTTTATTTGTTGGTACTAATGACTGTTCAACCACCAAACAACCAAAGAAAAGAAGAAAAATTTGACTAACCTTGGATTTGAACCCATGCCAACTTACACTAACAGCCTGTTTACACAACAGGTTAGAGCTGAGCGATAGTACAACTATCACTATCATGATTTGATAGTAACTTTTATATCACGATAATGATAGTATCACAATAGTAACAGTTATTAAAGACACTCAACTTTACATACAACACATGAATACTCCAATTACATACACACCACATATCTGCTTTTCTAACACTCCACTAAAAATTTTTATGTGTCAGTATTACAGTTGTTACGTATCTTTGTTGTCCACATTCAAGCTACTAGTCTTTTACAGTTTTCTGAACTTCCAATGCTATCATGTTTGCTTTTGTTATCCATATTTTAATCACGATATCACGATAGTATACTATCAAGATCATGATTGTTAATAGCTATCACGACTATCGATTGATCGCCACTATCGCCCAGCTCTGGATGAGATCGCTTCAGTTCGATCCAGATCAATTTTTAGTCCTGTTTATACTATGAAGGCCAAGCCCACTCCAATCACCAAAAACTTTAATCCACAATCATAATTTTCATCAAAGTAGAGATTGTTGATGGAGTTAAAGGATTTGTGTGCTGTTATCATAAGGTTAGTAGGCACGATAAAGTTTTCAGCCTTGGCGAAAACTACTCAATTCTGTGGAGTTGGTTAACTATTCATTTGCACGTGTACCTGTTTGTTTCAGAGTCCTTTTGTTGTTCTTGAGGTTGTCCTTCCATATCGTACCCTAAATACTTCACTGTTGTTTCATTTTGTCATTACAGTCGCCATTTTAGCTGTAGTTCTCCGTATCCTTATTCTGCTTATTAGAGCCAAATCGAACTGCAGATACGCAACTGTTTGAGTAGAGCGAACTAGATCGAACCAGACCCACATCCCTAGCAGGTCCATTTCAGAGCAGTTTGACATGGTTTGGTTCGATATGGTTCGTGTTTAGACTGACTTGGAATTCGCTCTGATTTGAGATAGTTCGAACTAGACGGCTAGTGTAAATGGTTTGTAAGTAAGGAGTGCTATGCTAAGAACTTAACCATTTGACAACTAGGTCACTTTGGCCAATAAGGTGCTTTTCATGGTGTTCATAATAGCAATATATAACTCAAGTGAAATATCTGTATTGTAGACTTGCAATTGACCGATACTGATACTTGTAATATCAGTACAGCCCTATTAGATATTTGTGTATGCATTGGAGAAAAGTTTACCAGTAACAGCAGGGTTTATATAAATACTTTTGTGAAATTTTTTATCTTCAGATTCTATAGATATCTCTGCAAGTCATGGTGGGTAGTTTTGCATAACCAGAGAGCCCAGATTACTAAACTTTGTCTGTAACGGTGCTTCTCACTTGATGCCTAAATCATAGATAATGCCTAAATTGTAGATAATAGACATTAAATCAATTAGAAAATTTAAGTGTGCTCTCTGAAAAGGGTCTTTTGTATGTTTCGGGACATCATTTGTCCAATTGTAATTCAAAGATTCAAAGCCTGCTTCATTGTTCAAGCTGTTCACTTAGTTTGCTTCAGAATGCGTCACAGTGTCTTGCGTACCTTGTAAGGTAGTGCTAACGATTGTTCCTGGTGATTACAGATAGAGTGGGTTGTGCGTCCTGTACTCATTTGTAAAAGAAGACTATTCTAAATCATTGTATATCCTAAGGTTGCATGAGTACTTCCTTAGTTTCTTTATACCACCCATACATGATATAATATGTGACTGTTGAGGTGATTTGAGGATTCCATTTTTACACCAGGACCACAAACACACATGCACACACACACACAACACAACACATACACACAGCATACACACACAACACACACACAACACACACACACACACAACACAACACAACACACACACACTCAACACACATACAACATACAACACACAACACACACACAATACACACACACAACACACATACAAAACACACACACAAAACACACACACAACACACACACACATACACAACACACATGCACACACACACACATACACAACACACATACAACACACACACAATACACATACACAACACACACACACATACACAACACACATACAACACACATACACAACACAACACACACACACAACACACATACACAACACCCACACACAACACACATACAACACACACACACACCCATACTACACTACACACACTCACACAAATGTGCAAACTCAACGAGTCACTATTACTCCCTGTGTGACTACAGTATTACACTGCATTATATAGTTGGATATTACCTGTATGTGTAACCTGTTGAATGATATATAGTATTAGTATTGTTTGCTCACACTATAGTATTGTTGTTGGCTTTGTTGTTGTGTGTGTGTTGTGTGTGTACGTTTAGTATATCCCTTGAGATGTGTCATATGATAAACTTCAATGAATCATAATGAGTTTGCTACTCAATGACCGTATGGTAGAAGGAAGGTTTGACCATATAAGACTAGGAAGCCATGGTGGTTAAAATGTACCCAATACAGTTTTAACCTCAATGTTTACAAATGTATTAGCAGGTCACAAGCCAGTCATGTGTCAAGGTACAACCCTGAAAGCATGTGCCAGTTTGGTGACCTTGTGCACTTTTAACATGTATTCCTGGGGGAAATCAAGATAGATCAATGCATTGCAAGCGATCAGCAAGTTTTTGTACATGTACCACAATACTAGATGTTCACACTGGCTACCATTAAGGTAGTAACCAGAACCTATGTATGTGGCTTTGAATTCTGTTACAGGGATTTCCTTAGCTGATATCAGGCTATTGAGTGAGTTGGTGTTGCCCTAGTATCATATGATAAGATCAGTTGTGAGTGGCTGTGGCTTTATTGCTCATAGTATATGCTCAGAGAAAAGTGCAAGTCTTTTATCCTGGTGGTCAATATATCATTTAGAACAAGGAGTGAGCCATTACCAAACTACTTCTGCTATCAAATTAGAATGTATTGTGTGACTTTCTTCACTATTTAATGCTTTGTTGTGGGCTTCATCCATTTAAGCACAGCACAAAAATTTATGAAGACTGTTTTTGAGTTAACCATTTCCAGCAAATTGTTTAAATACTTTTTCAGTGCTACTGTAGTTGCAAAAATAGCAGACCATTTTCTGGTACCTTTTGTTCAAGTGTCAACATTGACCCCTAATCACATGATGGGATAGTTACATTGTATAGTCACATTTTTTATGACATAAATAGCTGTTTAACTGATAGCAGTTACACAAAGAATGACTTGGCTGAATTCAAGTGGTTTCCATTGTAACCAAACTACATGTTTTCCAACTAGTGAAGTATATTCTGCATGTGTACAGAGTATAGTGAAGAGTGTACAGCATACAGTGGTGTTATGAATACACATATTCATTATAGCTATGTTAGTTTATCTTCCAACTACATGAGGTCATTGTCACACTTACACAATTACATTGTTGTTTGAGGAAATGACTTTTCTGTAGACATACATTGTGTAAAAGCTAAAAAGGTAAACCTTAAAGTGTTCACCTATAACTTATAAGTGTAGGTGTGGTGCCTTCATATCCTGTTCCTAGTCATGCATGCATCTTTTTTAATAATTGCCTAAAGCACAAAGGTAGGTTATTTCAAATCAATAAAAATGTGGCAGGCACCACCATAAAAGTTGGGAATATGTCTGTCTGTCTGTCTGTTCGTCTCATGAACGTGTTGTATAGTGAGCAAACTTTTCTTGGAATATTTTATAACTTTATTGCTTATGCTTACATGAAATAAGTAAAAACACCCAATATGTTAAGCAGCTAAGTTTACACATGAAAACTCCCATAAAGAGTAAACCCATATAGACAGGTTTAACAAGAAGGCGTGGCACTATATTACATCTTTTTTCCATAACACAATCAGATTTGTGTGGGACAAAAAGATAGGGAAAATCAATGTATGGGAAGTGTTTTTGAAGTGTTTCTGAGCACTGTAGTGCATCGAGTAATCACTAGCTGAAATACAAACCTTGTAGTCATACTTTATCAATATTCAAGATTTGTTGAAAAAGAATAACAGGGTGACTTTCCTGTACAGCTGGTTTTTGAATGTGAAATTTAAATTACGTCATAAAAACTTACTTTTACTTATGAAAGGTAGCTTATTTCAATGGTTTTATCCCTGAAACTACCCGTTTTTATCATTGCTTGATAGTTCCAGTTGACATCGCATTTCTTTTGCCTTACAAAAATGGCTGGTAATTTGCACATGTGGTACATTTTTATGATCACACCTCTTCGTTAAACACATCTATAGTTATGTAAGTTTCAGAGCATGTCAGTTTGGCTTGCTACATTATTCTACTATGTATTCACACAAAGCCTCACTAGTTCCATTAGACAACATTGGAGAAGCAGGCCGGGCTAGTAACTGGCAGATAAGGATGTATTATGTCTCACAAATGAAAGTGTCAAAGAGCCCAAAATCCGACTGCACCTACTATGCAAAACAACTTAGGCAAGGAGTTGATTTGGCACCAGTTGCCTAATAAGTAGACTGGAATATAGTTTCTTGATTCACAGAAAATTATGACCTTCGAACTAATTATAAACCTTTCAGGTTATGGAACTGTTATGGCTACTGTTTAGTTAGTAACCAGAACTAGTTGTTAGTAGTGTGAAATAACACATTAAGAGAACTGCATGATGTAGGGATTTCCCTAGCTGATGTGTGTGTAATTTAAATATCTTGTGATAGTGGTAATTTGATCACATGACAAGGTTAATAATTGTATATCCCTTTGTTGTAGATCTTCAGAAAATAATGATATTACCCTTTTCATTGCTCTGCTCACTTTTAACTTTCACATGTATTAAAAGGTTGTGCAGTTTTAAAAGTACTGAAGTTTATTTTATATTAATAGTAACAACATAATTTTACAAGAAAAAATGAGTGATTCCTATTTATGCATGCTCAACATACTCCCAAGCCACGAGGTAATCATGTTGTGTAGCCACCACCCTCTCTATATGATATCAGATACCTGATGTGTATCACACAAACTTATCGGGTTTATTTGGTAAAAGCAGCAATGTCTTTGTTTGTTTTTCTCCTTAATTTTTTTATACTACAGAGTGTTACGATATTAATAGGTAGTTATTGCTTGTATCTCTTCTTTCAAGTTCTTCATTGTTGTTTGTGAAACTGAGCACATGCTCACATCCAGCTGCAGGCCAGCTATGGGCCTGTGCCTGAAATTGGTTTAAGAAAATTGTGGATGTATGTGTGTCTGCCTGAACCCTAAAGTAAACAAAAGTTTCATTTTTCTATAAATAAAGACAGTCTACAAACAGTATCAAGTACCCGTGAAAGTTGGCTTTCTCAGTGATCAACTGTTATCATTATGTAAACTTTAAAAAGTTGTGGTCCATCCTTGAACGCATTAAATGGGACTTTTTAATGAATTATATTGTTATTGGAGTGCAATCTTGCTACCACACACATTGGGTATACATGACAATTAGTTTACTGTCTCCATCGTGTTTTCTTACATGAATTCTCTAGTCAGTGATCCAGTGCTCGAAATAATGGTCGGACATCTGACATTTTCCGGCCAAAATTGGTGTTTCTCCGAACATGTTCTATATTGGTCGGACATCATGTCCAACCAAAATTGGTATAAAATTTACTCGAACAAATGTATATATAATAATTTTTCATAGTAAAAGTATTCAATGTTTGAACAAGTTTTACAATTGTCTGATCAAAATAGTTTAGTTTATGTCCTATGTCCTAGCATTTTTGTCTGTTTATTTCAAGTACTGTGATCATGGCAATGAGAAAGTCTAAGCTGGCCAATCTAAGGCTTGGATACACAGGTGGCTGCATTAGCCAAGTGAATTACTACAAGAACTTAGTACTTGTATATAGAAATTTATATTGGCCTTTTAGGAGAGGTGTCATTTCTACACAAGTGTCTACTAAGACAAATTCCTCTGTACCAAAAATTAATATTGGTACGTAGCAGTGAGAGTTAACAATGAGTGTTTACAATATGGGGTTAATAAGGGTCCTTTCCATTATTAACTCTTAGTTTGGTAGCAGTACTAGTAGTCATGCAAAGTGTTGGCATTTATAAGGTTTAATATTCGGTTGAACTTCAACAATGTACTATGTGTCTGTACTGTAGATGATAGGCCATTACATTTCAGTCAACACTTCTGATTGCTTTAGCTTATGAGAACACACTTCACACCATACCTTGTTAGCTGTGCTCATTCACTCTCCATTCCTTGGCTTATCTTTTTTCATTCTGAGCTTTGTTTTGTTTATGCCTAAAGAGATGGAGTTGATACATGTGACTAGTGCCCTAAGGGCTACCCAAAAGTACTGTACTACTGTTTGAGGGCACAGATAGTTGCTTTGTTTAAAAACATCTAAAGTTACCAAAAGTTGTGCAGTGACTTGTTAAGTCACGCATCTAAAATGCAGAACATTTTCCGGTGCTTAGAAAGCTGGTTCAAGTAGAAGTGCTGCCCAGTCAAGTGTTCAATGATTGGCCAAGGCAGGTACTGGTTACAATGATTATCTGGTTCATGTTTACATCTGCTACTTGGTCAAGCAAAAATGTTTTGATTAAATTTGATTCTTGTTAACAACATTTGACACTTATATCACTTCTGCAGTTTTTCATCACAAGATCACATATTTCGTGCAACTTACTGCCCATCATCCTGGTCAGAAGATAGTAACCAACATGTGTAAATATACGTATTTTGATGGTGCGTAGCATAGAGAAGTGGGAATTGCTTGACTTATAGTCCCTAACGCTAACCCAATAATCTGACACAGTTTTCTGTGCCAATAAAGCTGTCAATCCCGTACTAATCTACACAATTTTTGGTACCAGGATTATATAAAAAACTTCACTGACTTATTGTATGGAAGATATACCAATAGTGAGAAAACTGTGTTGTATGTTCTGTTACAGGCTCTTGGAGCTGAAGTGGTGAGGACTATATCCACAAATGTATTGGTGTCTTCGGGACAGAAGAACTTACTGGAGGAGCGAATGAAGATCTGTAGCATGCTATGGGATGCTGGAATACCAGTAAGAAATGCAGTAAAGTAGAGTTGTCATTACCACATGTCGTTTACAGGCGGAAATGTTATATAAAAATAATCCAAAAATGTTGAACCAGTTCCAGTATTGTGAGCGTGAACAAGTACCATATTTGGTGATAGTGGGTGAGGATGAAAAGGCAAAGGGAGGAGTGAAGGTCAGACATGTAACCTCAAGAGAGGAGGTTAGTTTGGTACACCCAATAGATGTGTTGTGTTGTTTATTTTTGACTGTTGCAGATTTTCGTGGATTATGATAGTCTTGTGGAAGAGCTAAAGAAACGATTACAATACAGTTGACAAGATATTTATTCTTCATGGGGTTTATATGATGTCATAGTTTATTACATAATCAAGATTGATTAAATCTATACCATAGATTATGTCGAGTGTTAGAATTGGTATAAAAGAGCTAATAGAAGGTTAATCTTCACTTGGAAGTTTAAGCGAGCTAGTTGTCATTTCCAGTGAAATTAGTATTGCGAGTAACCAAAGTACATCACATAGCGAGAAATTCTCAGCGATGCAAAGGCAAACGAGACAAAAATTAGAAACAAGGTAGCTATTTATTGTTTGCGAGATGATGTATTATGTATTACTTATCAATTGCAGAACAAGCGGTGTGGCGGTGAGGAAATCGAAGGGTAGGTGGCAGCTTGCTCAGAGCTGTCCCGTGATGTTGGAGATGACGCAGTCAAAGGGAAACAGTATGATGACGGCTGTACCACTAGTAAAGCAGTTCCAGCGACAACCCAGTGATTCATCGGAGCCCGCCCCACAGCCTGTCAGTACGGAGGTACGCGTCGACGACTTGCATAGTTCCGTGTTCGGAGTTTTACGAGCCAAAGAAAACGATGTGAACAATGAAATTATTGACATTGCCGTTGATCCGCCACCTGAAACGAACCTAGATTTGTCATGTAAGGCATTTATTAGTATGGCGGCGCCCGACCCCGCATAAAGTATACAAGGGAAGGGTTGGGCGCCGGCAGGCCATATAGCTAATTCAGTAGCTCTTCTTTTTTACAATTTTGCATCACAGATCAATTCAACTACTATATTTGGCACAACCCAGAAGATGACTCTGGTCCTACCAGGCCACCTTCCTACATTCTATTTGAAAATTTATTCTACAGAAACTTCTTCATCAGCTGGGACTTGGCAAATCAGACAGCCAGATGTGAGGTATATTTGCAACTCGTACTTTCTTGGTTCATTATTTTTACAGCCATGTTGTATTTGGATTAGCATGGGGTTTAGTTTTAAGTTGTTTAGACTAATGTATATGAAAAGGCAGTCCACATAAAATTTTGTTTGCATGAAAACCAAGTTCACTGGTCACAGATGTAGGTGTTCACAACTGCCTGTCAACTACTCAATTTTTTCATCAGTGGTATACGACAATACATAAGTGCTGGTCATAGGCGGATCTAGGAGACACTGTCAGGGGGGGAGAAGTTATAGTGTACAACAGTGTTTATTCCACTAAGAGGATAAGAATGGAACTCTACTATATTCATTTACATAACTTTATGATGGACATACAGTTTTAAAGTTTGTAGTTGGAGAAATTTTTAAAAATTTGACCTCTTAGGTTTGAAGTTGGCATCATTTTTGATAGCATTTAGCTAACAAAGTGTATGCTTTGCAGTGCATATAAAGATTGGTTAACCTAAATGGTGAAGTGTATACTAAATCAAATAAGATGTAGCTAGTATTATTATAATCTGTAACAATTATAAACTGATATAGTGACATTAGAATTGTGACTGTTCTATTAGAGTAGTGACTGCTCTATTAGAGTATCTCGATCTTAGCACAAAAATTCAAACTTATTTGCCTCATGCACTTTCTTTGCAGTTATAACTGTTGTCTTCTATTTTCCCATTGGCCGCTTTCTATGACTCTGAATACTGTGTGAATGCATACTTCCAGTTTCTAGTATAAAATATAGTACTGTAGGTCCAAGGGGGGCAAGAGAAGGGGGAAACAGCACCTCCTGGCCCCCCTCAGATCCGCCTATGGTGCTGGTCACTGTAAAGCGTTAATAATAATAATAATAAAAAAGCATGACTGATCTATCAGAGTAGTTTTACATAATATTATTTTTTATCTGTAGCAATTACTACTTCCACCAAACACAGTGATAGAGGAACTGGACTCAAGCCCTGATGATGATCAGATCCAGAAATTTGTGTGGGTTATTCCAGTTAATGATGATGACAATCAACAATTTGCCCTAAAAACATATGCAGAGTCTCATTTTCTGGTGTTTGAAAGTAATGGCGATGCTATTCTTGTACCAGGAGCAGAAGTGAACCCAGAAGTCACTATCTTTATGTTTCCAAATAACGTGTTGAATTAAAAATTGTATGCTTGTACATTGTAACCTTAATATACCTATATTGGTAATAGAATTTTGTTAAGCATTTGGATGTAGCTATATAATTATGACTGCAGTATATATTTTATAAAGTAGCTCAACCTCACATGCTGTTGAATGTAAATGTATTTGCAATAGCTTACAAGAGCTAATAAATATTATAGTATTGATATGTGACCCAATTTTGGAAAATCATCCTTTTTGGCACATTGGTCAATTTTCTCTTTTGTAGCTAAAATGAGGCACTGGGTGTTTATCCATCTTGAGTCAAAATTTCAGCTGATATCTTAAAGGGTTCCAGAGATATAGTAAATTTACTGTCTAATACATTACAAAGTAACTTTTCATATTAATACATTGAATTCTGTGAGTGATTAAGTGTGACAAATTGTTACAAATCACTTTGTTTACAAATAATTCCATTCCTACTGTCTAAAAGCATTATAAAGAGACTTCTGATAGTAAATCAAGTGTTCCTGGTCCTTTCCTTCGCCATGTACGACTGACTTAGTTTAACCATTCTAGCACCTGAACAAATCACCCCACTTGTAAGTTAATTGGTGTCCCATGCATGGTGAAATCGCTACATGGTCTGATAAAATCATCCATATCTCCTAGCAGAAAGAAGCTTTGGTTGTGAAATTTCACAGCAAGAAGGTTTAATAGTTGCTTTATCCAAATGTGCAAAAAATAAATAAAAAATTTAAAATTTAATATTGCTGAAATTTTCAATTGCAATTTTTGCATGTGCTCAAAAGGGATGGTTTTCCAAAATAGGGTCACATATTATGATGCTGGCTGTTTTGGATCCACATTAGTTGATGCTGGGTAACCACACTACATAGAATCATGTGAATCATTCGCATTTACCAGCACTATTACTCTAAGTCACGGAGCTTGTATAGTGCATGGAGTTACATACTGAGGTAACTACATACATACATGTATTTATATAATGAGTCCTGAACTTCACCTTTCATGGTCAGTTGGCATTTGCTTTTCCACCATTCAGATTGCCATAGTAATATACACAGCTGGGTAGGCAAATGCAATGTGAGTGTAACTTGTTCAAGATAACAACAGCTACAAGGTAATGCGCACCTTGTAAATCCCAGGCCAATGCTGCAACAAGAACATTATCATGCATTCTGCATTTACACTGTACATTGCTGTATGCTGTTGCTCTTTGCTTCAGTAACTGCTTCTGCTGCTGTTTGTTGTTTGCTGCTCCTGTTGCACGTTGTTGCTGGCTGCTATATTTGCTACTGTTGCTTCTTGCTGGTTGCTGCTACTCCTTGTTTCTGGTGCTCCTTGCTGCATGCTGCTCCTTGATAGCTAGACTGCTTCAAGATAGCTCCAGAATCTATGTACTATAAAGCCAGTCAGAATCTCACTTTACCCCTGAGAACAACTTTATGTTCAGTGACAAAAATGGACTATCTTATTATTGAAAATGTTTGCGTGACATGAAAATCTGGCATAGACTAAGATATGCCTAATATCAATGTCTTTCCCTTGTTTACTGCACGTCATTTTTTTTTGTAAATGAAGTGCACTTAGAGGATACAGTACTAGTGTTGCATGTGGTGATTTCTATATTCTTCTAGAGTATCTCATTCTGTGAAATTTGCATGCTGGAGATGAATCAAGGGGAGAATGTATTCCACTCTACCATAATTATGATCCTTATAAATATAAGCAGTTCACCATGCGTATCTATTGTGATCATTTTTATCAGCCATTAATGAAAATTCGCTGTAACTACATTTTCAGGTATCTCTTAAGCACTGATTCAAATCAGTGTGCCTCAATATACAAATATTCTCTAGTGAGGAATGTTTTGGAAACATTATGGTTGTGTGTGCAGTGTGTGTGTGTGTGTGTGTGTGTATGTGTGTGTGTGTGTAGTGTGTGTGTGTGTGGTGTGTGTGTGTGTGTGTGTATAGTGTGGATGGGGGGGGGGGGGGGGGGGGGGAGGGCAGGCAGCATTGCCAAATGGTTAGGGAGTCCTCACCTAATAATTGAAAGGTTCCAGGTTTGATTTTGATTCCCAGCTGGGCCACTTTGGTGTTGTTGCTGTTTCCTTCAGCAAAAAACTTTGCTCACATTGCTCCAGTCTACCCAGTTGTTAAAATGGGGACCTGGTGGCCTGGTGATAACTGGGGAAGCAGCCCACCCAGCTGTAACATCAATGGGTACCTGGTGTAAACTGGGGAAGCAAATGCTCAACTGTCCACGTCTCATATAGCAGTTGAAGGTCCAGGTGGAACCTCGGGTGCCCACTGTGAGACCTGGTATGGTCTCCTGCGGGTTGCTAGTCCTGCCCCAGGAGGCATGCCTGCGCTGACTCGTAGCACCTGAGTAGCACACAGGCGCCCCAGTGCTGGCCACTGGGCAGCATGACTGCATAGCACTGAGCAGCTGAAGGCTTTACTTTGTGTGTGTGTGTGTGTGTGCGTGTGTGTGTGTGTGTGTGTGCGTGCGTGTGTGTGTGTGTGTGTGTGTTGTGTGTGTGTGTGTGTGTGTGTGTGTGTGTGTGTGTGTGTGTGTGTGTGTGTGTGTGCATGGTTGATGCATATACACAAGACTATACTTTGTTATAATTACAGTAGTGGCCATGTCAAATAGCTAGGCTACCCACAGCTACGATGTATTGCATGCATGAGTTACTACATGGTAAGGCCACCTTTATTGGTTTCTGTTACAGGTGGCCACCCTACATATATTCCAATAATGCATGAATGTTAAGATATTGGGGACAATACTCACCAGTTACAAATAAAGTCAGATAAGCAGCAATAATATTATTTTAATTAAGTAAAAGACTGTACTTGTTACTACTTAAATTGGAGGTATAACACGCCATACAATAATAGGCTTATAGGTTGTGACAGTTTCTTACAGTTTATTGCTGGAAATATATAACCCCAGGTTCTAAAGTATCTATTTTATCAAGTGTAAGGTCTTACAGGAAAATTTATCTTTATTATAATATTATGGTGATTTTATTGCTGCATTTTAACATCCACATATCCAGTGTAACAGAGGGGTACATATTAAATTAATAATGCCCACAGAATAATTAATATACATCTATACATGTAGATCCTCATCCTGTTTTTGTGACTACATGCAAAGACAAAACTGTGTGATGTGCAGCAGTAAAGACTGATTCGGACAGCCAAATGAAACAAATTCCTAGACTCTTGGTCCTTGCAGTATCTACAATTTTGATTTTAAAGTTTCATGAACAGGACTTGAACAAATGATGTATTCATATGCTGTGATGGTGCATGCAGTTATTGTTACTTCCTTGAGAGCAATTAAATTTTACTGACTCTCTGTATCAATTTGGATCTGGTCTTGGCTGAGATAAATGAGGTCACATATCAATTCCCTAACCATTCTTGTTGCACACACGACATTAAGCACTTGCTACAGATCATCTCTTGAGCTAACTCTGAAAGTATACAATTTATATCCCAAAGTTAAAAATGTCATCTCCTACATCACTTCCCTCCTTTTGCCAATGTGACTGGTAAACTGAACCAATTGTTGACTGGACAGAAAGGCTAGAAATCCTTACTTTGGCCCCTTTTCTGTTACACCTTTCCAGCTATAAGTCATTAAGTCTAAGTCCTTGAAATTAGGTTGGGTAATCCTAAGGCTGCAGCACATGCTGCTGTAGACCTTCAGTGCTGGTCACTGTAAAGTGTTAATAATAAAAACCATAATGGCTTATAATCAGAGGGATTTTCTTGAAATGATTATATTGAGTATTAACAGATCACAAGTCCAGTTACATGTTCGATGGAATCCACCTATAGGGGAATACCCAGTTTGGCATAGCATATTACATGCATTAACTACGTCATCAACAAGTTACCACAACTTTCACACATTGAAGGCTTTAAAGAGTATTCATGATGAACGTTATACCATGTGATGATGCAGTTAAACACAACTATAACTGAGAGTCAATGACACTATTAATTTGATAACCTTATAGACACTTTTTCATGCATGCATAGGAGGAGTAGATTATTGTAATTTGATTGTGACTGGTTGAGTAAGTATTTGTGCATGTACAACACATTCACACTGTAAGATGTATTTTTGAAACTTCAGTTTGGTCAATAACGAGAAGTATTTAAGTGCCAGGATTACAAAACATTTTACTGTGGGTGTATAGCATGTCTATAGCCATCTAGGGATGAGTCCCTGGCTGGGATGAGGTCAGGTGTTACAGTGCCTAAAATGAGCCAGTATAATGCCCTAATAAGACATAATACTAACAAAGACTTAACTGATCATATGATCACATGATCTCAGGTATTACCCACTAGTCAACTAAGCACTTCAGGGGCAAATCCAGACTTTTAAAAAGGGGGGTTCCACTTTGGAATTGCAACTTCAGCCTAGCTGTAAGTTGAAGACCAAAAAAAAAATAATAAAAGGTCATCACCTGTTGACAATAGCTGCCCCTCACCATAGATGCCCTCACCAACTATATTTCCTTATTTATAACTAGATATATGGCTTCCTATACTGCTCCTCAAAATAGAGAGATAAACGTCTTAATAATTGACAATTACATGAACAAATAATTACAAGAGGTCAGGAGTTCAGTCTCAGGGTTACTAAGTTATTACTAAAAAGTATGGAGCCCTGGCAAAACCAAAAAAAAAACTACATACAAAACTAAACAATTATACATGGCTTCTCAACAGGTAAACAGATCTACTACATCCCAAGTAGTGGAAGCACGGGAGTTAAAGATCCTGTATGAACAAGAGATTGCAACACGAGCTGCTTGCTGAAGAATACGACGAATAGTATTCTTTGGTAGATGGCATACATCGCTTAGTTTAGAGACAGCCTGTGGTATGAAATGGCCTAAACAGCCAACTTCAATTGTCACAAGATTAACTGAAAATCAAGCCTGTTGAAGGTCAGTCAGTAATGAGCCATAGCGATCTTCTTTACGGTTCCTTGCAGCTAAAAGGTGATGTTCAGTATTAGTAACTACAGAGAGTTCTAATAATGCGATAGAATTTGTGGAAACTACCATGAGATCAGGTCTGCTTAAAGTAGATGTATTATGAGGTGGAATAGTACTTGGGGGACTAATACTTGCCTGGTAGCCAGGAAGATCTGCATAAATCTTATAACATGGTGGTAAATCCTTCTTAAAGTTGCAAACAAGAACCTGCAGAACAGAGTCATGATGCCAAGTGTGTCTGCCTTGATCAAGTGCGACGGAACAACCAGTTAAAATATGGTTAGTTGTTGGTTGAGCACAGTGACAAAGGGTACAAACTGGACTAGTGATTATATTCCAGCGAGCCAGATTCATAGGTGTTGGTAAGGTGTCACAACCAGCACGCAATAAGGCCATACCTACTGGATCTTATGTTGCGCGGGCAAAACCTCAGAAAATTTGGGTAGGTAGGTCGATTTGACAATGATAATAATAATTAGTACATAATAGAAAATTAAAGTATTATGAACCATACAAAAAGAGCAACAACTACAAAAAACGTTAATGAAACATATAGGGTGTTCTGCAGCACCATAATGTATTGCTGTACAATGAATCAAACCTCTTGAATATAAGAACTATTTCGTTTGGAGTATCTTCTCCATTAAAGCTCAACCTTTTGAAGAGTTTAATCCCTAGAGGAGCCTGGTTATCCCAATAGCTGATTTTCACTAGCACATACGAGATTGACCATCTTGGCACACGTGATCCTATATCACATGATTATCATTTCAGGTCATGAAAAAAGACAGTCGGTCGGGCCCGTGCAACATAAAATCCAATAGGTATGGCCTAAGAAAGAAAGTTGCTTTTCAGGTATAAAACCATACATTAATCTCTTCCACAAGAGGCAATTTTGTTCTAGGGCAACTATATCCAGGAGTTTATTCTGTACAGTCAATGGTTCAAGAGTGGAATTCCAATAGCGAACATGAGAGGACCGTAAACTGGTACGAGCCTTGCTTTTAAAAGTAGAGGAATGGATGTTAGAAACTGAAGATTTAGCAGCAAAAAGAGTATCAAAAACAACATCTGGTGCATCCTGAAAGTCATTAGACAAGAGAGAATGCCGCAATTCAACAATAATTGGGTCAACAGAGCGTTCAACAGCCAGGATATAAGATAGCTTAGCAGATTCCTTGAGATGAGGCAAAAAGGAAGGTCTAAACATCAGGATGGAAAACAGTTCCTGGAGTGCAATTACGAGGTAAATTTAGCCACTGTTTCACAAACCTACTCTGACTGCTCTATTAGAGTATCTCGATTTGACCGCTCTATTAGAGTATCTTGGAGATATTTCAGCATTTCAAAACGATTTAGACTCAGCAACTTTGTGGAGTACGAGAAATGATATGTTCTTTAATCCAAAAAAGAGTGTCCACCTTAGTATTAATGCAAAAGTCATCACTAATTACAAAATAGCTGACACACAGGTTTTAACAAATAGTTCACATAAAAATCTCGGTATTATAATATCATCAGACCTATCTTGGGATCAACACTACAAAACCATAATCCCTAAGACCTACAGAATGCTAGGACTGCTCCGTCGTAGCTTCAGCAGGCATCAAATAGCAACAGCCAAGAGAACTTTGTATATTTCTTTAGTGAGATCGCAAGTTAAATACATACTGTTCAGTGATTTGGAGGCCTAACCTTATCAAGGACATCACACTTATTGAACAGATCCAGAGGAGAGCAACAAAGTTTATTTTAAATGACTGCAGTTCTGATTACTTTGATAGACTCAAACAACTTAACCTACTACCTTTAATGTACACCTTTGAGCTTAACGAACTAGTGTTTACGCTAAAATCACTCAAGTATCCCTCTCCCTCTTTTAATATCACAGACTACATAACTTTTGCTGATGGAAATACCAGGTCCTCCTCAAGTGGTAAATGATCCATGTTAGAAACAATAATAATGCAGATAGACATTTTTTCTTCAATAGAATCCCTCGATTTTAGAATGCCCTACCCCCTATTGACTTATCTTTATCTATTAAAACGAACAAGACAAGGATATATAAGTTTCTATGGTCACATTTTTTATCAAACTTTAGACATGACAACCCTTGTACATTTCAATTTTTATGCCCATGTAGCAGATGTTCCAACACACCCCGTCCCCCTTTAATGTAACTCTTTAAGTATAAGTAATGTAATTTTTATAAGTAATGTAATATGGTAAGTATAAATTTTTAATGGCCGGTAGCCTTGAGCTAGCGGACCATCAGTACTGTACCCTAAAGATTTTATTAATTGTTTATCCCTTATTCTATACTTGTATGCAGTAGTGTAAAGTTATAATCAATCAATCAATCAATCAATCAATCAATCAATCAATCAATCAATCAATCAATTAATCAATCAATCAATCAATCAATCAGTATCTCGAGTAAGAGAGGCCCTTTCAAAAGGGGGGTTCCATGGAACCCTTTGAACCCCCCATGGATCCGCCCCTGCACTTCCATCTAAGCACAGTTCTAGTGGTACATTCAATAAGTTGTGCTTAGTCATTCTTATAATAGGACAAATCACTAGGAGCACATTATGCAAATGCACATACTTTTTAACAAGTCTCAACAAATTAAAGTTACCAAGACACATAGTCAGGATGCTGATGGTGTACAGCAACTCTATAACATATAATAATAAATACGTACATGGGTTGGCTGAAATTAATGGTTTCTGGTGTGATATCAACTACAGTTCTTTAATGCTATGTGAATATGTGCAGACAAGTATAACACCAGTACAATGGTGGTTTTTTATTTATTTATTTATTTTATTTTATTTAATCAGGAAAAATAGCATCAGCCAGAAAGGCTGTTTTTTCAGCTATGCCCTGAGAACACAAATACAATATGAGTAACTTACAGTACATACATACATACACAAAACAAAGTTACAACATGCAATACAATTTCTTAAATTCTGACACAGTTTTAGCACCATAAAGTGCTGGTGGTAATCTGTTCCAGATGGCTGTGCCCCTGTAGGCCAATGACCATTTGCCAAAATCAGTTCAAACACTGGGAACATATAACCTGTGTACGTTTCTACCAGAGTGACCAGTGACATCTACAGCAAACGAAAAAATTCCATGTAAATAATTAAGGAGGAGAAATCCTGTTGACAATCTTAAGAGCGGTATGAAAAGTATGCCTTTCAGTTAGAGACGATCGCAAATTAAAGTTATCAGAAGATGGTAGTGATGATGTAAATTTAGAATGAAGTCTCTCTAAACGACGAGTACCAACAGAATTTGATGGTGACCACACAGTATCGCAGTAACCTAAAATGGGTAGAATGTAAGTTCGATACAATAACTGCAGAACACTAGAGGAAGCTGGCTTGACTCAATTTACAGCTAAAAGTTTCCTTCTAACTCTACTAAGAACATAATCCACATGAGTTTGCCAAGTAAGATGTTGATCCAAATATATGCCCAGATACTTGGTAGAAGAAACTTGCCTTAAAATATCACCATCCAACGTTACTGTAAGATTCAAACCTCTAGTTCTCTGATGAGAACCAATGAGCATACACAATGATTTAGATACACTCAACCTCAATCTGTTAACAACCAGCCAAGTAAAAATATTTTCTACTTCAGCCTGAAGAGTTTTTTCAACAACAGAAAGGTCACTATGGCTGAAGTGAAGCTCAGTGTCATCTGCATACATATTGATATCAGAAAAAGTAATAGCACGTGGCAAATCATTAAACTATGATTGTACAGAAGCAAAGTATAATACTATTGTTTATATTCTGGCTGAAAATTGTGAGGTTATTTTGTGTACAACAAGGAGTGAGTCAGTACCAAACTACTTCTGCTATCAAATTAGAATATATTGTGTGGCTTTGTTCACTATCTAAGTCTTTTGTTGTGGGCTTCATCCACAGCACAAAAGTATATTTAATAAATGTTTTAAAAGTTAACCATTTCAAGCAAATAGTTTATATCAAATATTTTCCAGGGCTACTGTATATATAGTTGCAAAAATAGCAGACCATTTTTCTGGTACATTTTGTTGATTTACAAATCACATGATAGGATAGTTACGGTGTACAGTCACATTTTTATGACATTAAATATAGCTGTTTAACTGATAGCGGATACACTAAGAATGACTTGGCTGGCAAGTGGTTTCTATTGTAACCAAACTACACTGTATAAGTCTTCCAACATGTGAAGTATATGCTACACATGGAGAGTGTACAGCATAGCTACAGTGGTGCTATGAATATATATCACTTATTCATTGTAGTTTATCTTCCAACTACATCAGGTCATTTTCTCACTTACACAATTACATTGTTGTTTGAGGAAATAACTTTTCTGTAGGCAAACTTTGTAGGCTAAAAAGGCCATTAGCATAAAGGTAGGTTATTTCAAATCAATCAAAATGTGGCAGGCACCATCATGATAATTGGGAACATATCTGTCTGTCTGTTTGTAGTACGTTTTGTTCTATAGTGGGTGAACTTGCTTGAATACTTTAAACTTCCTTGCTTATGCAACTGTATGTTTACACATGTGGCTTACAAAACTCCCACATTTACAGTAAAGAGTAAACCCAAATAAAGTTTCAGAGCAAGCAAGTTTACTTGTTATATTACTTTAGTAATGTTTGTGTGTACACAAAGCCTCAGCAGTTATATTAGATAGCATTGCTGCAGATTCTTGGAGAAGCAGGCCGGGTTATAGCTACTAACCAGCAGTTAAGGATGTACTATGCCTCACAAATTAATAAAAGCCTCAAAGAGCCCTAAGTCCCTGCATGAAATTAACTGCACCTACTTTGCAAGACAACTGAAACAAGGAGAGTTGACATTTTACTTCTTGATTTGGCACCAGTTGCCCAATAAGTAGACTGGAATGAAGTTTCTTGATTGAGAAAACAACTGCTCACAATTACACAAAAATTATGACCTTTGAACTATAAACCTTTCAGGTTATGGAACTATTATGACTACAGTTTAGTCATGATCAGTAACCAGAACTAATTGTTGCATGGTGGTATGAAATAACACAAAAGAGAATTGCAAATGTAGGGATTTCCCTAGCTGATGTGTGTAAGTGTGATTAGAATATTTTGTGATAGTGGTAATTTGATTACTTGACAGTCACAAGGCTAACAATTGTATATCCCTCTGTTGTAGATCTTCAGAAAACAATGAAATTATCCTTTTCACTGCTGTAGCTTTGTTTAGTAACATTAACACCATAGAAGTGTGAGGCTTTCAAGTGAATTGGATGATTTGAATGCTTTGTGATATTATATAGATTTTTGTTTGTTGCTCACTTATAACTTTCACATTATAAAGCCTTTGCAGTTTTAAAAGGATTAAAGTTTATATTATAGTAACAACATATTTTACTAAAATGAGTGCTCCCTATTTATGCCTGCTCAACATACTCTCAAGTCACACTTAATGAGGTAATAATGTTGTATAACCACCATACTCTATATATCTGATGTGTATTGCACAAACTTGTCGAGTTTATTTGGCAAAAGCAGCAAAGTTTTTGCTTGTTTTTGCTCCTTAAATTTTTTAAAACTACAGAGTTTTATGATATTAAGAGGTAGTTATTGCTTGTATGGGGATCTCTGTGTCTGAAATTGGTTTGAGAAATTTGGTGTGCTGTGTGTTTCAAGCATGTGTGTGCATGTATGTGTGTCTGCCTGAACCTCAAAGTAAACAAAAATTTCAAGCTAATTCATTTTTCTATAAATAAAGACAGTCTACAAACTGTATCAAGTATCCGTGAAAGTTGGCTTTCTCAGTGATCAACTATTATCATCATGTGAACTTAAGGAAGTTGTAGTCCATCCTTGAAAGCGTTAAATTGGACTTGCATTGTTATAGGAGTACAATCTTGTTGTATGGTATGGTTCCAGAAAATTTGATTTCTATGCTGGGCATGTATGACAATTAGCTTTCTGTCTCCATCATGGTGAATTCTCTATCCCAGTGGTCATGGCAATGAAATTATAAGCTGGCCAGTCACCTACAATCCAAGGCATGGATACACAGGTGGTTGCAATAGGCAAGTGAATTACTACAAGAATTTCGTACTTGCAGAATTTGTATTGTGGCCTTTTAGGAGGTGTGTCCTTTCTATACAAGTGATTACTAAGCAAATTCCTCTGTACCAAAAATTAGTATTGGTGTGTAGCAGTGAGAGTTAACAGCAAGTATTAGCAATGCAGGGTTCTTTCCGATACCTCTTAGTTTGGTGGCAGTAGTCATACAAATTAAGTGTTGGATGGTATTTATTAGGTTTAGTATTCCTTTGTCATGTATGAAAACAATGTACTATATATGTTTGTACTGTGGATAATAATCAAATTATAGTCCTGTTGCATGTAAGGAAAAGTATTTTAATTGATCTTTTAAGTGCGTTTGCACAAGCACTGGATGCTGTGCTTAAGCATAAAAGTGTACAGAAACCATTGGGAACAGATGACCATGGATCTCATGTTCTAAAGTGTACCATAGCATGTATAGTGATATTGCCTTTAAATGAATCTTATTCCATCATGCACAAAAAGTTCAGTTGGAAAATGTATGCACCAAAAAGGTACACAAAACAGCTGAGCTGTTTGTCACTGATGCTTTGTAACTGCCTCAGCATCAAAGGCACGGCTATTATAATGATATTTCCTTAACCCTTTCCCTAACCACAGGGCTACATCATGATATCGCCCTGTGGTCAGGGCAATACAGGAAATAATCCTTGTGGTTTCCTTTGATCTGAGATGTCAACGTGGTATATATATTTTTAATATACTAGTTAGTTAGGTATTTTTTGTTATAGCATACGGCTATACGTGTGTGACTGTTCTATTAGGGTGACTGCTGTATTAGAGTACCTACACCTACCAGGGGGTTGTCATTACATATTTTCATTGTGCTAGCATTATGAATACAGCTAGACTAATGATAATGGGGTGTGTCATCGTGGTCAAGTATAAATAAATTGTTAAGAGATATGGTCTCGGTGCTTGATCATTATTAATCAACCAATTAAGATCATATTAATAGGTGTGATATTGAACCTATTATGAAATTACAGTTGCAAGTGTTTTCTTGTTTTTAATGTTGTATTTGATATTAAATGGACTAATATTATTCTGTAAAGGTGCACTGTAAAAAATTAGTAGTGAACATCACTACTAATGTCTGCCACAATACTCAGTAGTGACGTTCACTACAAAATTAGTAGTGAACGTCACTACACAAAAATAGTGAGTATTGTGGCAGACAGTAGTAGTGACGTTCACTACATTTAGTAGTGACCTTTACTAGTTAGTTTTTACTGCGTGATTTTCGTCATGTACAATGTTTCTAGGGTGATTTTTAAAGGAAGCATTTTAGGTGGCGTGCGTAATTTTAGGGGGATCCCTACTTAAACGGTACTACTCGTTTGATAGGAAAACTTCACTGACTTATAGTGAGAACTACATGTGTTGTGTTCTGTTACAGGCTCTAGGAGCAGGAATGTAAGGACTATATCCACAAATGTATTGATGTCTTCGGGACAGAAGAACTTACTGGAGGAGCGAATGAAGATCTGTAGCATGCTATATGGGATGCTGGAATATTAATAAGAAATACAGTAACTAGAGCTGTCACTATCGCTGCTGCTTACAGGTGGAAATGTTATAAAAATCAGTGGCTAAAAAACCTATTTTTACACTCCCTAACCTAAGACGGGGTTGGGGGTGTTTGAAGTAGGTACTTTTTGTGCTATGTATTGCCGTGATTGTCCAAACAGCTACAGTAAACAGAGAGCTTGTGTGATAAAATGCCATGCAGTAAAGAGGAAAACCATAGGGATTTCTGACAAAAAATTTAAATAAGAACTACATTATAATAATTATGTATACATACAAACCTGACTTTAAGGCATTTTTATAGTGGAATATAGCCCCCTTTTAGCCCCTGATAAAAATAATCCAAAAATGTTGAGCCAGTTCCAATATTGTGAGCGTGAACAAGAGCCATATTTGGTGATAGTGGGCGAGGATGAGAAGGCAATGGGAGAAGTGAAGGTCAGAAATGCAATCTCAAGAAAGGAGGTTAGTTTGGTAACACACAGTAAATATAATGTTTAATGTTTAGCTAGTTGCAACTGTTGTAGATCTTTGTGGATTTAATACGGTAGGCCTAATCTTAATTGTGGATTGAAATGATTACATGCAACAGAGTTGACAACATTGACAAGATAATATTGATTATAAGTATTCTTCATGGGGGGTTATATGATGTCATAGCTTACATAATCAAGAC
The DNA here is from genome assembly GCF_963678975.1 of Dysidea avara. Taxonomy (NCBI): domain Eukaryota; kingdom Metazoa; phylum Porifera; class Demospongiae; order Dictyoceratida; family Dysideidae; genus Dysidea; species Dysidea avara. The sequence goes on along the minus strand of NC_089282.1, from coordinate 23,059,690 downwards.
TGATTGAATCTACACAAATCGAGTGCAGTTAGCTAGATTGGTACGTAGCTAGCTAGCTAGCTATAAAAAGAGCTGGATATAGTCATTCCCGGTCAAGTAGCTAAAATTATACTATGAAAGTACCAGCAATGCAAAGGCAAACGAGGCAAAATCTAGAAACAAGGTATTTATTGTTCGTGGCGACTTTAATACTTGGAGCAGGCGGAATGCCGGCTGCGCGGCCGCGGAACTCGAACGGAAGGTGGCAGCTCGCTCGGGGCTGTCCGGTGATGATAGAGTTAACACAGTGCCAGTCAAGGGGAAACACAACGATGACGGTTGTGCCACTAATAAAGCAGATCCAGCAGCAACCCGGCAATTTATCGGAACCCGCCGTGCCGCCGCTGCAGCCTGCAGAGCCAGGTACGGAGGTAGACGTCGACGACATGCAGTCTGTGTTCGGAGTTTTACGAGCCAAAGAAAACGATGTGAACAATGAAATTATTGACATTGTCGTTGATCCGCCACCTGAAATGAACCCAGATTTGTCATGTAAGGCATTATTGCTATTCGCATGGCGGCGCCCGACCCCGCATAAAAGGTTGGGCACCTCCAGACTATAACTATATAGCTATAACTAATTCAGTAGCTCTTCTTTTTTACAATTTTGCCTCACAGATCAATTCAACTACTATATTTGGAACCCAGAAGATAACTCGGGTCCTACCAGGCCACCTACCTACATTCTATTTGAAAATTTGTTCTACAGCAACTTCTTCATCAGCTGGAACTTGGAAAATCAAGCAGCCGGATGTGAGGTATACTTGCAACTTGTACTTTCTTGGCTCATATTTTTACAGCCATGCTGTATTTGGGTGGTCATGCACTGTAAAAAACATTATTAGTGAATTTCACTACTAATTTCTGCCACAATACTCACTATTTTTAAGTGGTGACGTTCACTACACAAAAGATTGAGTATTGTGGCAGAAATTAGTAGTGACCTTCACTAGTTTGTTTTTACTGTGTGGGGTTTAGTTTAAGACTGTACAAAAAGGCAGTCCACACAAAATTATAGACAGTTTTATTTACTTGTGTTTAGTGATGCTTTTGGGGTAGCATGAAAACCAAGTTCTCTTGTCACAAATGCAGGTGATCATGATTTCCTGTCAACTGCTTAATTTTCATCAGTTACATACAAATGTCAGATAATACATAAATTGTGACTACTCTATTAGAGTAGTTTATTGTTTACCTGTAGCAATTACTACTTCCACCAGACATAGTGATAGAGGAACTGGACTCAAGCCCTGATGATGATCAGATCCAGAAATTTGTGTGGGTTATTCCAGTTGATGATGACAACAATCAACAATTTGCCCTAAAAACATATGCAGAGTCTCATTTTCTGGTGTTTGAAAGTAATGGCGATGCTATTCTTGTACCAGGAACAGAAATAAATCCGGAAGTCACTATCTTTATGTTTCCAAATAACGTGTTGAATTAAACATTATATACTTGTACTCAGTACATTGGTAATAGCATTTGGAACTTTGAACACTGTGACTGCAGTATAATATGTTTATAAAGTAGCTCAGCTTCACATACCATTGAATGTAAATGTATTTGCAATAGTTTACATACTATACAAGAGTTAATAATATACAGTGTAAAAATAGAAGTGTCCTCCGGACACCAAAATGTCCCAATGCAGACACCATTATCACCAGTGGTGTCATTATTGGAACATTTTGTTGTCCTGTGGAAACTTCGGTTTTTACAGTGTATATAGTATTGATGTTATGATCTGCTATTTGCTGGCAGTTGTAGTGCCATTCGTACATTAGCTGATGCTGGGTAACCACACTGCATAGAATCATTACAGCATTTTTTTTTTTGTAATTTACCAGTACTGTTGCTCCAGGTCACATGTAGTGTATGAGGAAACTATAATGGAGTTACATACTGGGGTAACCACATGCATGCATGTATATATTGGAAGTGTAAGAAAATCCTGGACTTCACCTTTCATGGTAAGTTCCGATTGCCATTTATACAAAGCTGCATGGGTAGGCAAATGCAATATGATCATGAGATGCAGTTCACACATATACTGCAGTACATTACTTCATATTGTTGCTCATTGCTTCAGTAACTGCTTCTGCTGCTCCTTGTTGCTGGTTGCCACTCCTTGCTCTTTGCTGCTACTACATGCTGGGCTGTTGCATGATAGATCCAGAATCTAGCAGCTCTATGTGCTATGTAGAGCTTGTACATTACCCCTGAGACCAGTTATGTGCTGTGACAAAAAATGGACTACCTTATTACTGTGTTGGGATGGCTAAGAAAATGTTTTTATGTAGACAAAATTGTATCAATTTTGTCACATGACATGAAAATCTGGCAAAATGTCTTTCCATATCACAAACTGATTGTCATTATTTTTGTAAAAAGATAAATGTGATTGAATTTGACAAAACAAGGCTTCGACGCACAAAGCTTTGTTAGGAGATATGGCGATTTTAAGGAATCATTGTGTAATAACTTCCCAGTGCCTACAGCTGAGCAAACAAAATTTGCACCAATTGTTCATCTGTTCACTAGCTATCACTGAGTGGGTGTAGACATTTCTGATACCCAAAATTTGCCCTGTTTTGAGCAGCTTTTTTCGAGCGGGTAATAATATCACAGGTGGTAGTAATAGGGTGGGAGGCCAAGTTTGGGCTCTCCATGGCCCTCCATGGCCCTCAAATTACTCCAAATTGACTGAGAACACTATTGGCGAGCTCTCTGTGAAGTCCCAGCTCACTCAGGACACACCATTATCACACAGCCATGGCCATTTAATGGTGCCAATCTCACACTCGTGGCTTTGACAGGGTCGGAAGAAAGCTGCTACAGAAACCAGACTTGTCAGTGCAGAAGGACGTACAGTGTGAAATATGATAGTGTATTAGACCAGCAATCCATTTCTGGTAAAATTGTAAGTTTGATTTTGTGTGTGTGGAAGCCTTGTTATGTGAAATCCGGTCACAAATACACTTGAGGATACAGACAGTGTTGTATGTGGTGATTACCATGTTCTTCTAGAGTATCTCAATCTTGTGAAATCTGCATGCAGGGGAGCATATCATGTCCTCTAGATCTACCACATGATCCTTATAAATATAAGTACATATCTATTGTGATCAACCATTAGTGAAATTCACTGTAACTACTACTACATTTTCAAGCATCTCTTGAATACTGATTTAAATCAGTGTATGTAATGAAACATTATGTTTGTGCATAGTGTATGAGTGTGTGTGTGTGTGTGTGTGTGTGTGTGTGTGTGTGTGTGTGTGTGTGTGTGTGTGTGTGTGTGTGTGTGTGTGTGTGTGTTGTGTGTGTGTGTGTGCGTGCATGTATGCATGGTTAATACACGCAAGACTATACTTTGCTATATACACACAGCTATGATATATTTCATACATGGGTTTTCTACATGGTAAGGCCACCTTGGTTTCTGTTACAGGTGGCCACCCTTATACATATGTATACAGGCATTCCAATAATGCATGAATGTTAAGATATTGGGGACAATCCTCACCAGTTACAAATGAAGTACAGGAAAGCTACAATATTATTTTAGTAATTGAGCGCAAGACTGTATTCGATTGAAGTAAATTGGTTGCTGAAGTAACGCCATGCAATAATAGGCTTAGGTTGTGACAGTTTCTTGCTGGAAATAAAGTCAGGTTCTAAAGTACGTATCTATATATTATCAAGTGTAAGGTCTTACAGGAAAATTTATCTTTATAAAAGTTATTGAACATCTACAGTGGTGATGGCAAAGGAAGTTATTGATGTGACGAGGGACTGAACATGCATGGTTTAAGTCTGGAAGCAGTAGCCATTTTAGTTCTACTATGTGATGCTTCACTTTCCACCAGAGTCAATAACTACCATTTTGGTCCACACAAAACAATAACAAAACTAACTATTCGCTATCAAAAGTAGCCACTACCTATAGTTATCAAGGAAAAGCTCTTATGGTGATTTTATTACTGCATTTTAATATCCACATGTCCAGTGTAACAGAGGGCCACATAATTCAATTAATGGCAGGTAATTAATGCCATGCACAAAATAATCCAAATAATTATGATATACATGTAGGTCTTTATCCTAGTTGTATGGCTACATACAGAGTCCAAATTGTATGATGTGCAGTAAAGACAGATTCAGACAGTCAAGTTTCAATGAATGAAACAAATTTTTGCTCCTTGCAGTATCTACAATTTTAACTTTGGCTTTTCATGAACATGACTTGAAGAAAGGATGTATGTGATGGCAGGGGCGGTGGAGCAGGCCAAAGAGTGAGGGGGCTAGGCCAGCTGTAAGTTAAAGACCAAAAAAAAAATGAAAAGGTCACTACCTACTGACAATAGCTGCTTTCCATCAATTATAGCTATCTCCTTATTTATAATTACACATACGTAGCTAAGTAGCTTGCTACACTGCTTCCCTGAATACTGTGACTGTCTATTAGAGTATCCAGATCTTGACTGTTCTATTAGAGTGTCTCGATCTTTTCTTTCAAACAGTGTCCAATAAAAGTAGGGGGGCCATGGGGGGAATAGTGGGACCATGGGGGAGTAGGGGGACCATGGCCCCCCTGGCCCCCATCTCCACCGCTTATGTGTGACAGTGTGTGTGCTATTGTTACTTCCTTGAGAGCAATTAAACTTTACTGAATCTACACAAAATTTGTATCTGGTCTTGGCTGAGATAAACGAGGTCCTAGCAGGTCACATATCAATTCCCAAACTGTTTTTGTCACACACATGACACATGTAACACAAGGGGGTGACACACAGGCACTCACTGTATGCAACCGCAGTCAAACTCTAAGTCAAAGGTCAAGGCCACCAAATTTGTGACAAGTTAACAGTCAAGGGTAAAAATACCCAACCCACAATCAAAAAGTTCTGAAATATGGTTGCTAAGTCACAGTTGAAAAACTCTCTTAGTCACAAGCTAAGTCACAGCAAAATTCAACCTACCTACAGCATGTACTGTACTTATGTGACACCCCCTTGTGTACAGCAACAACAGCAAGCACTTGCTACAGATCAGATTCCTTTAACTCTGAAAGTATACAATAATTTATATCCCAAAAAAAAATCATTCTACTTAACTTCCCTCCCACCAATGTGACTGGCAAACTGGACCAACTGGTGGCTTGTTGATAGTTTAAAATCACTAGTGCATTAAATTCAATAATTTATAACACATAATTGTAGTCATCTACTAACTTGGTGCATGCACCTCCTTTGTCAAATCCTTGTCTATATACGTATGACTTGACATTTCACAGTGCAGCTTTATCAATTTGAATGAATTTGTACTATCGTGATTGTACAAATCAATGGTTCGACCAATATTAGAATAAGGAAATGTAATTTGGGGAGCCCATTATGTATTAGATCAACTGTAGTGATGTCATTAACTAACTGATGTAATATATGATTGTATAAGTGCACGTGCATAGTTGCTCTTTCCCATATAGCCGTTTTGTTGTAGTTGCTTAATTTGTTGAGTTGATTACAATTATTAATCATTGAACTTATTGTGTATTTACAACGATACCACATCAACGTAAACTTGAGGGTGTGCAACGGCGTGCTACAAAACTAGTACCATCTTTAAGAGACAAGTCTTGCATAGATCGACTGACATCAATGAATTTACCATCTCTTTTGTACAGGTACAGATGTGGTGACTTAATATTTCTTTTCAAGATGTTGAATGATTACTTCAATCTGGATCACTCCAACTTTTTTTACTTTCTCCCACAATACACAAAGTAGAGGTCATGCATATAAATTACTTAAGCCCCCTGCCCACCATTCATATCAGGTCAACTATTTTGGTACTAGAGTAATTAATGACTGGAACAATCTTACAAGTGATATTGTAGGAAATTCTTCATTAAATAATTTTAAATCAGCCATAGATAATTACTTTTATGACCATAGATTTATGTTAGTGTAATAATTATATTCATAGTTAATTTTTGTTTATTGCATCTAATTTATGTATGTATATGTATGTAATTGAATGGGTTTACAGGCTTCTAAGCCTCAACCCAAATCATCATAATCATCATAATCATAATCATAATCATAATCAGTGTAAAGTAAATGTCAGTTGTAGTTGTGTAGTATATGTAGCTATGTCACAGTGGTAAAGGCCTCGAGGCCCCTGCCATCATATAGTACTAGCTTGCTTGATATTATCACTTTGATAAGATTCAACAAATCAGAACAAGGTTGCTAGTCAAAAACCCTTAGCTCTGCACATGCTTGTAATGTCTCATCAATAAGAGCATAAAGGTCAGGACCATGTAAACTAGGCTAGAAAACCATAACTTGATGGCTTAAAATAAACTTGATGGATTTTCTTAAATCAATATTAACACATCACAAATCCAGTCACCTAGGGGAATACCCTGTTTGGCATAGTTTTGTATACATATCACATGCATTATAATAATTATTCACAAGACATGTGATGAACTTCGTCTTCAACAAGTTGCCACAAGTATTCGTCTTTACCATGTGTACAATGATGCAGTTAAATACAACTATAACTGAGAGTCAATGACATTGATAACCTTATATGCACTTTATTCATGTATGCATGCCTAGGAAGAGTAGATTATTGTAATTTGGTTGTGACTGGTTGAGTAAGTATTTGTGCATGTACAAAGAGCTAACACATTCACACTATATAAGGAATTACTATATATAGATGTTATTTTTAGTAATGGAACTTCAATTTGGTCAGTAACCAGAAGTAAGTGTCTGAGGGTGCATAGCATGTCTGGTAGGTCTAGCTGATCTAGGATTCCCTGGCTGGGATGCAGTCAAGTGTTACAGTGTCTAAAATGAACCAGCAATATGCCCTTATAAGACAAAACACTAACAAAGCCTTAATTACATATGATCTCAGGTATTCCCCACCAGTCAACTTAGCACTTCCATCTAAGCACAATACTAGCGGTACATTAATAAGTTGAGCTTATTCCTCGAGCTTATTGAATTCTTATCAGTACTAATAGGACAAAATCATTAGGAGCATTATGCAAACACAAATGCTTTGCAACAAGTCTCAAAAAATTAAAGTCCAGTACCAAGACACATAGTTGGGATGCTGATGTTGAACAGCAACTCTATAATATAATAGCATAGCTATATTAAATACATGGGTTGGCTGAAATTATTGGTTTCTAGTGTAACAGTTCTTCAATATAATTATGCTATGTGAATTTTGAGAGCACACGTAAATACTAGAGTTGCACCGATAATCGGTTGAATAATCGGTAACAGCCGATATAAAGTGATTTTGCAAGTATCGGTATCGGCTACAAAGAGGAAGTTATTTGCCGATAACCTAAACCCACAATCAATCATTAACGACAGTAATAAACATGTGACAGTATTAAAAGAAAGCAGTGAATGCAGTGGTAAGTGGTAAACATTTATTTGCTGTACCTGTTTATAACTATTTAGGCTTGTTTATGTGTGAATAGTGTGGCTGCAAGGCTATAATAGGCTGTGTATATTTATCGGCCGCCCACGCAATCAACCAATCACTATTTGGAAAGGGTCTGGAATCCCACCAAAACTCCGTTTGAGAAGCTGACTTAGGTGTTTTATAACTACTTGGGGTTAGTGGCACACTGGTAACAAACATTGTAGAATTGGCCGCCCACGCAAGTAATTAAATTATTTCAACTAATGTTATACACGCACATAAACTTTAGATGATTTTTGCTCCTTCTCCCCTGACCTACAGAATAGAAGAATATCGGTAAATATCGGCATATCGGCTACAGGAATGAGTGAAACATCGGTATCGGTAAAAGTGAAAATATGCATATCGGTGCAACACTAGTAAATACAGACAAGTATAACACCAGTACAGTGGTGGGTATAGCAAAGTATTGTTTATATTCTGGCTGAGAATTGTGAAATCAATTCCATACTTCCAAGATGAATTTCATTGTCTTGAGGAAATGACTTCTGTGTAGCTTAATTCAATATACTGTATAGCCTAAATTTTTAAGGGTACTATTGTTGAGGTTGAGCAGCGTTGAATAAAATTATATGTGGATTTAAAAATAATCCCAACTGTGATATATGCATGAAGGTCTAAACATGTCAAGGATAAATTTTTCACTATCACCCCCTCCCAAAAAATTTAATAAATAAAAACAGCAAAAAAAACCCTTGAACTGTTTAGGTTATATGGTATCTATGTTGCACATTGATGTAAGTATAAAGGAGTGAGCACTATTAGGAACAGGATGGCTTGCTACTGTCTACAAAAATGTCAGTTTCCTAATGCAACAAATGTGAAAGTGATCTCATGATAGTTGGTAATCAAAAATTAAACTACATAACTTAATTACCAACATCTATTACTATGGCAACATTGAAGGCTAGAGGACATGTACATAGTTCAGGAAGATGACTATATAATACACTGGAAATCTTTGTGTATCGGTTGTCAGTTAACCAATTGTCTCACATCATAAAATAATGTGATTATATGCTAAAATGTGATTATATGCAACTTCTATCCCTCTGAAGCCTTACATCAAAGCAAAAACCTAGGAGAAGTAAAGTTATGAAATGATGGTTGCTAAGTCACAGGTCGAGATTGGAAAAGGCTCTTAGTCACAGGTCACAGTGAAATTCTGGCTGGTCAATAGTTTGACATGGTCGCAGGTCTACCTACAGGATGTACCTATGTGACACTGACCTTCTTGTGTACAGCAAGTGTGGCCCAGTTTTGCCACATTAAGTACTTGCTACAGATCATCACATGAGCTGATTCCTTTTAACTCTGAAAGTATACAATTTATATCCCAAAGCTAAAAATGTCATCTTCTACATCACTTCCCTCCTTTTACCAATGTGACTGGTAGACTGGACCAACTGGTGACTGACAATGGCTTGTTGGTAGTTTAAACTCAACAGTGCATAAAAACCAATAATTTGCAGCACCTATGCATATAGTATAGTCATCTTACTAACTTGGCGCATGCACCTCCTTTGCCAAATCCTTGTTTAGGATGACTTGACATATTCACAGTGCAAAATAAATGTCAGTTGTAGCTAGGACCTTATATGTAGCTATGTCACTGTGGTAAAGCATCCTGCCATCATAGTTCTAGCTTGCTTGACATCATTTATGTAAGATTCAAGGAATCAGAACAAGGTTGCTAGACAAAATCCCTTAACTTTTGAACAGGTACACATGCTTGTAATGTTTGTAATCTCATCGATAAAGGTGGAAACATATTATTAACTGTTGGTGGAAAGTTAAGCTTAAGGTCTGAACCAAGCAAGGCTAGAAAACCATGATGAGCATGATGGATTTTCTTAAAACAACCTCAATGTTTACATATCAGATCACAAGTCCAGTCACATGTTGGATGGAATACACCTAGGAGAATACCCAGTTTGGCATAGCTTTGTATACATATTACATGCATTATGATATTCACAAGTCATGTGATGAACTATGTCATCAACAAGTTACCCGGCACAACTTTCACACATTGAAGACTCTATAGATTGTTCATTTGTACAATGATACAACTTTAACTGAGAGTCAATGACACTTTAACCTTATTATGCACTGTATTCCTAGGAGGAGTAGATTATTGTAATTTGATTGTGACTGGTTGAGTAAGTATTTGTACATGTACAAAGAGTTAGTACATTTACGCTGTATAAGGAATTACTAATATATAGATGTTATTTTTAGTAATGGAACTTCAGTTTGGTCAGTAACCAGAAGTAAGTGTCTGAGGGTGTATAGCATGTCTGGCAGGTCTAGGGATTTTCCTGGCTGGGATGAGGCCAGGTGTTACAGTGTCTAAAATCAACCAGCAATATGCCCTTATATGACAAAACACTAACAAATTGCCTTAATCAATCATATGATTAATCTCGGGTATTCCCCACCAGTCAAATTAGCACTTCCATCTAAGCACAGTACTAGTGGTACATTAATAAGTTCATATGCTAATAGAACAAAATCAAACATGCATGCTTTGCAACAAGTCTCAATAAATTAAAGTTAGATGAACAGATCACATGTACATGTCTACTACATGATCTTTTATATGTACTGATGCTTGGTTGAAGCAGCTTTAGTCCTTAAAATATAAAATGGGTTTACAAAAGGTCACAGACTAGTCACAATACTATATTCATAATATTATGGATGTACATGAATTTCTTCTGTATGTGAGTATACGTATAGCTAGCTACATAGATTGAGGAGTAGCTACTAAACTATTTGTATAATATACGATGCAATATATTCTATATTAGCTAAGTTGCAGTCAGTGGACAATGGGACAATGGGAAGTAGAGCAGGGAAAAGTGAATACAGGGAGGTGTGGCTACTGGAAGTGCATGTCATTTGTTGTGATGTCAAAGGAGCTAGAAATAAATGGTGGTGGGGACTGAGCTATAAACGAGGAGTGCAGAAGGTCAGAGGCTATAAAACTGATGTATAGTCTCAACTAAGAGGGTTTTAGTTTTGCAGGTTTTGTGGGAGAGTTTTGTAACTTTTAGCATTTTCAGTTTAGATATTGTTGAATTATTATGTATGCATTGGAAAAACAGTTTAACGGCAGAGTTGATATTAATAGTGGACCCAAGGACTTTGGACCCATTGGGACCCTTACAGTTAATCATGGAATTAGATACCTCTGCAAGTCATGGCGGCTAGTTTTGTATAACCAGAGAGGCCATACTAATATTTGTCTGTCACGGTAACTCTCACATGATACCTAAAGCCTAAATCATATATAATAGACATTAAACCAATTAGTGTGCACTCTGAAAAGCTTTTATTATTTCGGGAAATCTTTTGACCTGTTGTAGTTCACTTAATTTGCTTCAGAACATCATAGGCGTCTTATGTGCCTTATAAGGTAGTGCTTGTGATGCAATGAGTGGTTACAGATAGAGTAGGTTGTGTGTCCTGTACTCATTTGTAAGGGAAGACTGTTCTAAAGTTTTCTAAATCATTTGTATATCCTAAGATTGAGTACTTCCTTAGTTTCTTTATACCACCCATACATGATATAATAATTTTTGGCTCTACATGTGACTTTTGGTGATTTGAGGATTCCATTTTTACACTGAGACCGCATACATACAAACACACACACGCTACACTATACTATACTACGCTATACTATACTACGCTATACTATACTACACCACACTCACACAAATTCAATAAGTCACTGTTACACCCTGTGTGGTTACAGTATTACAATGCTTTATATAGCTGGAATTAGATTATATTGCCTGTACTGATGTATATATGACCTGTTGAATGCTACTCAATGACCCTCAGATAGAAGGAAGGTTTGACCATGTAAGACTAGGAAGTCATGGTGGTTTAAAATGTACCCAGTACAGTTTTTTTTTAAATTCTTCAATGTAAAGTACATTAGCAGGTCACAAAGTGTGTCAACTCCTAGGAGTGGTACATAATTAGGGAAATACCCAGCTCTCTAGGCAAGTGATGAACATCAGAGGTTATTCTTAATCTTCATGGGTATAGTGCTGTGTGCAGTACAAAGTGTCTGGGGTGAAAGAGCTTCATATTTTGAGTAATATTAGTACCAGAAGAGGCCATCCATACATCAGTAGTCAAAGCCATGTCGAAGGCTCCATAAAGAATTCATCATTTTGATTTGGTGTAACCATCTTCTGTCCCTCCCTTGCTGCTGCTACATACAACCCTGAAAGCATACACTGCCAGTTTGGTAACCTTATACACGTTTAACAAGTATTCCTGGGGAAAATCAAGAGTAAATCGATGCATTGCAAGCAATTAAACTTTTCCACAACATTTTTTGTATGTACTAAAACACTAGACGTTCACACTGATAATCATTGAAGTAGAGATGTTCATAGTAATGCAACTGTTATGACTATCATTTATTTAGTAGTATGAAGTGGATCATAGGGATTCCCCTAGCTGATGTCAGGCTGTTGAGTGAGTGTAGAGTGAGGTGGTGTTACCCTTATAAGGTAATAGCAGTGATTATTGTAATTTGATCATATATATGATAAGGTCAGTTGTAAGTGGCTATGGCTTTATTGCTCATAGTATATGCTCACAGAAAGTACAAGTCTTTTTCATCCTGCTACATCCTCTTGGTCAATACAATGTTTGTAGATTATTTTGTGTATAACAAGGAGTACCAAACTTCTTCTGCTATCAAATTAGAATGTATTGTTGATTTTGTTCACAATCTAATGCTTTGTAGTGGGCTTCATCCATTTAATCAAGAGTTCATAATATAGTAGTAAATTAAGCACAGCACAAAAGAAATAAACAAGTATTTAAAGAGTGTTTTATGAAATAATCATTTCAAGTAAATAATTATTATTTCAGTGCAAATAGACCATTTTCTTTTACCCTTTTGTTGGTTCAATTGTCACCATTAGTCCCAAATCACATGATGGGATAGTTAGGTTGTATTGAGTCACATTTTATGACATTAGATCTCTTGTTTAACTGACAACAGATACATGATGAATGACTTGGCAGAATTTAAGTGGTTTCCATTGTATTATAATTATCTTACCATACTACATGTCTTCTAACTTATGAAGTATATGCTGCAAGTGGAGAGTGTATAGCATACAATAGTATTATGAATATCACATATTCATTGTGGCAAAGTTAGTTTATCTTCCAATTATGTGAGGTCATTGTCACACTTACACAATGATTATATTGCTGTTTGAGAAAATGACTTCTATAGAAAAACATTGTGTAGAAACTAGAAGGCTGTACGTATAGCACCTTATAGTAGGTGTGGTGCCTTTATATCCTGTTCCTAGCCCTACCTTCATCTTTCAATACTTGCATAAGGCATAAAAGGAGGTTATTTCAAATCTATCAAAATGTGGCAGACACCATCATGATAATCGAGAACATGTCTGTCTGTCTGTTAGTCCAATTTCTATAGTGGGTGAAGTTTCCATCACATTTTGCTCGAATATTTTAAAATTCTCTTACACTTATATTAAATGACACCTATATGTTTACATATGTGGCTTACAAACTCCCATGTTTACAGTTTGAGAGCAAACCCCCATATTTATGGATTTTTTCTCCTTTCTCCAACTTTTCAAAAATACCTTATGTAGCTAAAGTCTTTGAGCAGAATGTAGGACCAGGTGTCCTACAGACCTTCAGCACTTAAGTGTGCTGTAAAGCATTAATAAATAAAAAAATAAATAAAAAATAAAATTTTGGAACATGCAATTTTGGCTTGCTATATTATTGTTGTAATGTTCGTGTGCACACAAAGCCTCAGCAGATACATTAGACAACATTGTTACAGATTCTTGGATAATCTAGAGCTAGTATCCAGCAGTTAAGGCTGTACTGCGCCTCACAAATGAAATTATCAAAGAGTCCAGTGTCACTGCACCTACTATGCAAGACAACTGAAACAAGGAGAGTTGACATTTTACTCCTTGATTTGGCACCAGCTGCCCAATAAGTAGACTGGAATGAAGTTTCTTGATTGGGAAAATAACTGCTCACAATTACACACAGAAAATTATGACCTTTGAACTAATTATAAACCTTTCAGGTTATAGAACTATATATTATGACTACAGTTTAGTCAGTAACTAGAACTAATTGTTAGTACAGTAGTGTGAAATAACATCTTAAGAGAACTGCATGATGCAGGGATTTCCCTAGCTGAGTGTAATTTTATCATTGTATGATAGTATCACTTGACAAGGCTATATATATTGCATACCCTTCTCATGGCTGATGTTGCAGATTTTCAGAAAACCGATGAAATTAATCGGACACAATCAAGTTTTACATTGCCCAGCTTCAGGAACTACTAAGTTTTTAACACAGCCAAGTGCTGTCCATATTTATGTGGATTTACCAAGGAAGAGAGCTAGCAAGTCTCCGCAGGGTGCCATTCATCTTTAATAATTTCTCCTTACCATCCTGACATCGTCATCTACAATGAAACTTGTAATTCAGTGCATTACTTTAGATTACTGTTGGGCCAGTCCATACAGTACTGTTAAATTACTGTTAAATTACGCATTACCGTTATAATGGAAGTGGAAAGCTTTTGTGAATTGGATATTTGATATTATATTATATTAAATTTATTTTTATTTTTTTGCTGCTCATGTTTTTTGAAGCAATTTGACTTTCATGACAGACGTTTATTTTATAGTAACAACATTATTTTACTAAAAATGAGTGTTTACTACTAACATGCTTAATGAGATAATAATGTTATATAACCACCATAATTTGTATGATATCAGATACCTGATGTGTATCACACAGAATGACTTATTGGGTAAAAGCAGCAAAGTTAATGGTCCTTAAATAATTAATTGTGCAGAACATGTCAAATAAAATCCGAGTTGCTCCTTTCAATAAGACCTTTAATTTATGTACTATGCTACTCTACTACTAAGACTAATTTCAGCAAACTAATTTCTACTAATTAAGACTACTAAGACTAATTTCACTGTGTGAGTTTGTAGCCAATATTAACAATGGAGTTAATAAGGGTTCTTTCCCTTATTAACTCTTAGTTTGGTAGCAGTAGTTACACAAGTGTGGGTATTTATAAGGTTTAAAGGAAACTTGATATTCCCAACACAAGTTCCCTCAGATTTGACCTTCAAGAATGTACTGTGATCACCTAGCAAATTTATGAGAACACACATACTTCACACCATCTGAAACTCGGCAAGTATAGTTAGCTCAGTGTGCTCACGCACTCTCCATTCCTTGCTTTATCTTCAGCTTGTCAGGTTAGTAAGGATATGAATCAGGGGTGGTGAAGCAGGCCAAAGAGTGAGGGGGCCAGGCCAGCTGTAAGTTGAAGACCAAAAAAAAAAAAAAAATCACAGCCTGCTGACAACAGCTGCTCTCCACTAATTATATCTCCTTATAACTACACATACGTGGCTAAGAAATTTGCTACACTGCTTCTCTGAATACTGTGACTGCTCTATTAGAGTATCTAGATCCTGACTGTTCTATTAGAGTATCTCGATCTTTTCTTGCAAACAGTGTCCCAAAAAAGTGGGGAGGGGGGGGCAATGCCCTCCTGGCCCCCCCGTCTCCACCGCCTATGATATGAATTGACTGCTTTTATGGCACAGCAAAAGGTGTTAAATTATTCAGTGAGGTGTTCTGGGTTAGGAGTTTTGTATTATACCCAGTGTTGGGCAAGTTACACATATTACATATTACTTGCAACTGAACTATTTAGTTACAGTTACATATTACCCATAAAATAAAGTAACTGTAATAATATTACATATTATATTACTTTGTGTCCACAGCCTTAAGCTGTCACGTGTGAAACTACCACCTTATCACGTGACATGATTTCGCTGTTGGACAATATGCAAATTTTGGTTAAAAGTAAGAAGCTGGTGAATAAGCTTATGATTATGATTATATACTGAGTCGAGACAGCACAGCTGATAATTGACCCAGGTAATTACAGACAAAAAAAACATTTAACATATACATGCATACATAAAATTATTTATTGTGTGATGACAAGGTGGTTGGTAAAAATTTCTGTGGATTGCTCTTCAATAAAGTTGTTAGGTAAAGTGTTCCATTCTCTTAAAGTATTCGGAAAGAAGCTTTTCTGATACGATACAGTGGAACTGACTGGGATTATAAATCGATGTTGATGGAGCTGTCTAGTTGGATACTGAGTTGGTAAGAAATAAGATGGTAGCTGTATGGAAGGAGCTTCATTCAGTAGGCCTCGTTACTTCGCTGTGGCTAGGCATTACTCAGAGGATAACTAACGAGATTAGTAACTTCGTTACTTGTAGTAATAATATTACGTAATATTAGACTCGTTACAGTAACTATATTACTTAGGTAACGCGTTACATTTGTAAGTAAAGTAGCTTGCGTTATATTACAGTCAATTGCAGAATTCTTGAAAAAAAGTATGCCGTACCGTGAGTGCTTCCGTAAGGCTCCCTGTGAGTAAATTTTATTGTCCTTGCCACGGATTCAACAGCAACTGAACCACACTAATCTTTTTCCTCAATCCGGGTGATCCGGCGTCACTACAAATAGTTTTCCAGCCCACGGAATGTTTACGGCACGGGAAGAGGAATTTCAACAATTCTGCAATCGACTGTACCTGTTTTTATAGCGTATTTCGTTATATTACTTTGTTACCACAAAAGTAATAATATTACGTAACGCGTTACATAAGTAGCGCGTTACTCCCAACACTGATTATACCTTCTAGTATAAGTTTACACTAGCAAATCACATGACATTTCTACCTTGTAAGCTGGTCCTGGACAACTGAGAGGCCACAGATTGTCTTCTCAGGCTTGTACAAAACAAAGCTTTTGGTACCAATAAGTGTCAGTTATATAGGGAGACTTCACTGATCGACTTATTGTATGGAAAATACTTCAATAGTGACGACTGTGGTGTGTTATGCTACAGGCTCTTTGAGCTGAAGTGGTGAGGACTATATCCACAAATGTATTGGTGTCTTCGGGACAGAAGAACTTACTGGAGGAACGAATGAAGATCTGCAGCATGCTATGTGATGCTGGAATACCAGTAAGAAATGTAGTAAAGTAGAGTTGTCATTACCACATGTCATTTACAGGCGGAAATGTTATATAAAAATAATCCAAAAATGTTGAACCAGTTTCAATAGTGAGCATGAACAAGTACCATATTTGGTGATAGTGGGCGAGGATGAGAAGGCAAAGGGAGGAGTAAAGGTCAGAAATGCAATCTCAAGAGAGGAGGTTAGTTTGGTACACACAATAGATGTGTTATGTTTATTTGACTGTTGCAGATTTTCGTGATCTCTGGAAGAGCTAAAGAAACGATTATAATACAGTTGACAATATTGACAAGATATTGAGTATTCTTCATGGGGTTTATATGATGTCATAGTTTATTACATAACCAAGATTGATTGAATCTATGCAAATTGAGTGTTAGAATTGGTATAAAAGAGCTAGTAGAAGGTTACTGTTCACTTGGAAGTTTCAGCGAGCTAGTTGTCATTTCCATTGAAATTTGTATTTCGAGTAAAGAAAGTATCTAGCTACATCAAATAGCGAGAAATTTTCAGCAATGCAACAACAAACTAGACAAAATGTAGAAACAAGGTAGCTATTTATTGTTTGCGAGATGATGCCAGATATTACGATTATCAATTGCAGAACAAGCGGTGTGGCTGTAAGGAAATCGAAGGGAAGGTGGCAGCTTGCTCAGAGCTGTCCAGTGATGTTAGAGATGACGCAGTCAAAGGGAAACAATATGATGACGGTTGTACCACTAGTAAAGCAGTTCCAGCAGCAACCCGGCGATTCATCGGAGCCGGCCCCACAGCCTGTCAGTACGGAGGTACACGTCGACGACATGCATAGTTCCGTGTTCGGAGTTTTACGAGCCAAAGAAAACGATGTGAACAATGGAATTGACATCGTCGTTGATCCGCCACCTGAAATGAACCCAGATTTGTCATGTAAGGCATTATTGCTATTAGTATGGTGGCGCCCGCCCCCCGCATAAAGTGAAGGGTTGGACGCCTGCCGCGGCAGGCTAGCAATATAAGCTAAATTCAGTAGCTCTTCTTTTTACAATTCTCACAGATCAATTCAACTACTATATTTGGCACAACTCCGAAGATGACTCTGGTCCTACCAGGCCACCTACCTACATTCTGTTTGAAAATTTATTCTACAGAAACTTCTTCATCAGCTGGGACTTGGCAAATCAGACAGCCAGATGTGAGGTATATTTGCCACTTTCTAGGCTCATATTTTTACAGCCATGCTGTATTTGGATGGTCATGGGGTTTAGTTAATCTGTTTAAGCTGTTTAGGCCACTCCAAGTTGATTCATTGTTTCCCATTCATTAATCTCAAATATGCATACGGGTGGGCGGTTCATTATTCATTATAACTATTGCTACTATAAAATTTAAATTATATGACCCACATGCCAGCTAGGTAGCTATAAGAGGCAAGCAAATACAAACTAAGAGCATGAATTACAGTAAAAAAAGCTACATTGGTTATGATTCTGAGGTAAGGTATTATTACCTGTGTGCAACTGTTACACAATCACATGATATATAATAATGAATAAAATGTTCAGTTAAAAGCAATAATGAATAAAACCATGCAAGAGAGGATTTAGGTGCAGGCGGGAAATGGGAAACAATGAATTTTCTTGGAGTGGCTTTAGATGCAGTCCTCATAAATTTTTTTATTTGTGTTTGGTGATGCTTTTTGGGTGGCATGAAAACTGAGGTCTTTGGTCACACACAGGTGCAGGTGATCATAACTGCCTGTCAACTACTCAATTTTCATCAATTGTATACAACAATGCATAAAAAGCATGACTGTTCTATTAGAGTAGTTTACACAATTTATTGTTTACCTGTAGCAATTACTACTTCCACCAGACACAGTGATAGAGGAACTGGACTCAAGTCCTGATGATGATCAGATTCAAAAATTTGTGTGGGTCATTCCAGTTGATGATAATGACAATCAACAATTTGCCCTAAAAACATATGCAGAGTCTCATTTCCTGGTGTTTGAAAGTAATGGCGGTGCTATTCTTGTACCAGGAACAGAAGTAAATCCGGAAGTCACTATCTTTATGTTTCCAAATAACGTGTTGAATTAAAAATTGTATGCTTGTACATTGTAACCTCAGTATACCTATATTGGTAATAGCATTTGTTAAATATTTGGATGTGTATAACCAGGGGCGGATCCAGGGGCGGATCCAGGGGGGGAGGGGGGGATTTGGGGGCTGAAGCTCCCCCCTTCATATTTAGGCTTTATTTCATCAATAAGTATTATAATGAAATTTTGTCTTAGCATAATTATATGATCACTAATAATACAAATACTCATAAAACCACCTTATAAATATCTTTCCATGGTATTATCAGTGGATTTATGCTAAAGTTTATGCAACAAGGACTCGGATCAGTATTGGAGGTGTACAAGATCGAGATACTCTAATAGAGCAGTCAGCTAACTACTCTAATGGAATTTTTCCAAATCTACCTGCACCTATGCATACAATGAAGTGCATTAGTCTGTTTAAAGGGCTTCATTCATCTACTTGTGCAGTTTATATGTATGGCAATACTTAATTCAGGTACACAATTTCCATTGAAAATGCTCTCAGATTCAATCTTGTAATGTTCAAATTTCAAAATTTTCCACTTTCAACATTATTATTCTAACATGCATTTATTCAGTGTTGTGCAATTGTGAGAGGGGTGCATCATGTACTTGGTTGTCTGTAACCTACCCAAACTTTTCCATTAGCAAAATGCTTCAGAGAGCCATACCTATAATCTAAAGGCAGTATATAAAATATCTACAGGTAGAAAATATTATGAATTTTATGTGGAAATGTCTCCAAATTGCAGTATTTTAGCATCTATTTTTCAAAATTTTTCCTGGGGGGGGCATGCCCCCAGACCCCCCTAGTTCCAGCATGCTTCGCATGCTGGGAAGTGTGCTTCACACATCTCTACTCAAGAGATTAGTACCTTGAGTTAGCCCCCCCCCCCCTTTTATTAAAATCCTAGATCTGCCCCTGACTATGACTGCAGTATATTTTTTATAAAATAGCTCAGCTTCACATGTCATTGAATGTAATATATTTACATTAGCTTACATACTATACAAGAGTTAATAATTATTATAGTATTGATATTATGATGCTGGTGGTTTTGGAACCACGTTAGTTGATGCTGGGTAACCACACTACATAAAATCATGTTGAATCTTTCGCATTTACCAGCACAGTTACTCCAAGTCACGGAGCTTGTATAGTACATGGAACTGGGGTAACCACATACATACATTCATATATGTCCTGAACTTCACCTTTCATGGTCAATTGGCATTTGCTTTTCCACCAATCAGATTACCATAATAATATACACAGCGGTGATTTCTATATTCTTCTAGATGGAATCCGGGAATATCCAGTTTGGCATAGCATATTACATGCATTAACTACGTCATCAACAAGTTACCACAACTTTCACACATTGAAGACTTTAGAGAGTGTTCATGATGATCTTTATACCATGTGATGATGCAGGCTGTTAAACACAACTATAACGGAGAGTCAATGACACTATTAATTTGATAACCTTATTACACTTTTTTCATGCATGTATAGGAGGAGTAGATTATTGTAATTTGATTGTGACTGGTTGAGTAAGTATTTGTGCATGTACAACACATTCACACTGTAAGATGCATTTTTGAAACTTCAGTTTGGTCAATAACCAGCTGCAGAAGTATTTAAGTGCCAGGATTACAAAACATTTTACTGTGGGTGTATAGCATGTCTATAGCCATCTAGGGATGAGTCCCTGGCTGGGATGAGGTCAGGTGTTACAGTGCCTAAAATGAGCCAGTATAATGCCCTAATAAGACAAAATACTAACAAAGACTTAACTGATCATATGATCACATGATCTTAGGTATTACCCACCAGTCAACTAAGCACTTCAGGGGCAAATCCAGATTTTTAAAAAGGGGGGTTCCACTTTGGAATTGCAACTTCAGCCTAGCTGTAAGTTGAAGACCAAAAAAAAAAAAAAAAAAACGGTCATCACCTGTTGACAATAGCTGCCCCTCACCATAAATGCCCTCACCAACTATATTTCCTTATTTATAACTAGATATATGGCTTCCTATACTGCTCCTCAAAATAGAGAGATAAACGTCTTAATAATTGACAATTACATGAACAAATAATTAC
This sequence comes from Dysidea avara, assembly GCF_963678975.1. Classification (NCBI taxonomy): domain Eukaryota; kingdom Metazoa; phylum Porifera; class Demospongiae; order Dictyoceratida; family Dysideidae; genus Dysidea; species Dysidea avara. The sequence goes on along the minus strand of NC_089282.1, from coordinate 23,038,798 downwards.
AAGAGGTCAGGAGTTCAGTCTCAGGGTTACTAAGTTATTACTAAAAAGTATGGAGCCCTGGCAAGACCAAAAAAAAAAACTACATACAAAACTAAACAATTATACATGGCTTCTCAACAGGTAAACAGATCAACTACATCCCAAGTAGTGGAAGCACGGGAGTTAAAGATCCTGTATGAACAAGAGATTGCAACACGAGCTGCTTGCTGAAGAATACGATGAATAGCATTCTTTGGTAGATGGCATACATCGCTTAGTTTAGAGACAGCCTGTGGTATGAAATGGCCTAAACAGCCAACCTCAATTGTCACAAGATTAACTGAAAATCCAGCCTGCTGAAGGTCAGTCAGTAATGAGCCATAGCGATCTTCTTTACGGTTCCTTGCAGCTAAAAGGTGATGTTCAGCATTAGTAACTACAGAGAGTTCTAATAATGCGATAGAATTTGTGGAAACTACCATGAGATCAGGTTTGCTTAAAGTAGATGTATTATGAGGTGGAATAGTACTTAGGGGACTAACACTTGCCTGGTAGCCAGGAAGATCTGCATAAATCTTATAACATGGTGGTAAATCCTTCTTAAAAGACAAAGGGTACAAACTGGACTAGTGATTATATTCCAGCGAGCCAGATTCATAGGTGTTGGTAAAGTGTCATAACCAGCACGCAATAAGAAAGAAAGTTGCTTTTCAGGTATAAAACCATACATTAATCTCTTCCACAAGAGGCAATTTTGTTCTAGGGCAACTATATCCAGGAGTTTATTCTGTACAGTCAATGGTTCAAGAGTGGAATTCCAATAGCGAACATGAGAGGACCGTAAACTGGTACGAGCCTTGCTTTTAAAAGTAGAGGAATGGATGTTAGAAACTGAAGATTTAGCAGCAAAAAGAGTATAAAAAACAACATCTGGTGCATCCTGAAAGTCATTAGACAAGAGAGAATGCCGCAATTCAACAATAATTGGGTCAACAGAGCGTTCAACAGCCAGGATATAAGATAGCTTAGCAGATTCCTTGAGATGAGGCAAAAAAGGAAGGTCTAAACAGTTCCTGGAGTACAATTACGAGGTAAATTTAGCCACTGTTTCACAAACCTACTCTGACTGCTCTATTAGAGTATCTCTATTTGACCGCTCTATTAGAGTATCCTGGAGATATTTCAGCATTTCAAAACGATTTAGACTCAGCAGCTTTGTGGAGTACGAGAAATGATATGTTCTTTAATCCAAAAAAGAGTGTCCACCTTAGTATTAATGCAAAAGTCATCACTAATTACAAAATAGCTGACACACAGGTTTTAACAAATAGTTCACATAAAGATCTCGGTATTATAATATCATCAGACCTATCTTGGGATCAACACTACAAAACCATAATCCCTAAGACCTACAGAATGCTAGGACTGCTCCGTCGTAGCTTCAGCAGGCATCAAATAGCGACAGCCAAGAGAACTTTGTATATTTCTTTAGTGAGATCGCAAGTTACATACTGTTCAGTGATTTGGAGGCCTAACCTTATCAAGGACATCACACTTATTGAACGGATCGAGAGGAGAGCAACAACGTTTATTTTAAATGACTACAGCTCTGATTACTTTGATAGACTCAAACAACTTAACCTACTACCTTTAATGTACACCTTTGAGCTTAACGAACTAGCGTTTATGCTAAAATCACTCAAGTATCCCTCTCCCTCTTTTAATATTGCAACTTTTGCTGATGGAAATACCAGGTCCTCCTCAAGTGGTAAAATGATCCATGTTAGAAACAATAATAATGCAGATAGACATTTTTTCTTCAATAGAATCCCTCGATTGTGGAATGCCCTACCCCCTATTGACTTATCTTTATCTATTAAAACGAACAAGACAAGGATATATAAGTTTCTATGGTCACATTTTTTATCAAACTTTAGACATGACAACCCTTGTACATTTCATTTTTTATACCCATGTAGCAGATGTTCCAACACACCCCGTCCCCCTTTAATGTAGCTCTTTAAATATAAGTAATGTAATTTTTATAAGTAATGTAATACGGTAAGTATAAATTTTTAATGGCCGGTAGCCTTGAGCTAGCGGACCATCAGTACTGTACCCTAAAGATTTTATTAATTGTATATCCCTTATTCTATACTTGTATGCAGTACTGTAAAGTTATAATCAATCAATCAATCAATCAATCAATCAATCAATCAATCAATCAATCAATCAATCAATCAATCAATCAATCAATCAATCAATCAATCAATCAATCAGTATCTTGAGTAAGAGAGGCCCTTTCAAAAGGGGGGTTCCATGGAACCCTTTGAACCCCCCATGGATCCGCCCCTGCACTTCCATCTAAGCACAGTTCTAGTGGTACATTCAATAAGTTGTGCTTAGTCATTCTTATAATAGGACAAAATCACTAGGAGCACATTATGCAAATGCACATACTTTTTAACAAGTCTCAACAGATTAAAGTTACCAAGACACATAATCAGGATGCTGATGTTGTACAGCAACTCTATAACATATACTAATAAATACGTACATGGGTTGGCTGAAATTAATGGTTTCTGGTGTGATATCAACTACAGTTCTTTAATGCTATGTGAATATGTGCAGACAAGTATAACACCAGTACAATGGTGGTTTTTTATTTATTTATTTTTATTTTTTTATTTTATTTTATTTAATCAGGAAAAATAGCATCAGCCAAAAAGGCTGTTTTTCAGCTATGCCCTGAGAACACAAATACAATATGAGTAACTTACAGTACATACATACATACACAAAACAAAGTTACAACATGCAATACAATTTCTTAAATTCTGACACAGTTTTAGCACCATAAAGTGCTGGTGGTAATCTGTTCCAGATGGCTGTGCCCCTGTAGGCCAATGACCGTTTGCCAAAATTAGTTCAAACACTGGGAACATATAACCTGTGTACGTTTCTACCAGAGCGACCAGTGACATTTACAGCAAACGAAAAAACTCCATGTAAATAATTAAGGAGGAGAAATCCTGTTGACAATCTTAAGAGCGGTATGAAAAGTACGCCTTTCAGTTAGAGACGATTGCAAATTAAAGTTATCAGAAGATGGTAGTGATGATGTAAATTTAGAATGAAGTCTCTCTAAACGACGAGTACCAACAGAATTTGATGGTGACCACACAGTATCGCAGTAATCTAAAATGGGTAGAATGTAAATTCGATACAATAACTGCAGAACACTAGAGGAAGCTGGCTTGACTCGATTTACAGCAAAAGTTTCCTTCTAACTCTACTAAGAACATAATCCACATGAGTTTGCCAAGTAAGATGTTGATCCAAATATATGCCCAGATACTTGGTAGAAGAAACTTGCCTTAAAATATCACCATCCAACGTTACTGTAAGATTCAAACCTCTAGTTCTCTGATGAGAACCAATGAGCATACACTATGATTTAGATACACTCAACCTCAATCTGTTAACAACCAGCCAAGTAAAAATATTTTCTACTTCAGCCTGAAGAGTTTTTTCAACAACAGAAAGGTCACTATGGCTGAAGTGAAGCTCAGTGTCATCTGCATACATATTGATATCAGAAAAAGTAATAGCACGTGGCAAATCATTAACATAAATATGTACTATGATTGTACAGAAGCAAAGTATAATACTATTGTTTATATTCTGGCTGAAAATTGTGAGGTTATTTTGTGTAAAACAAGGAGTGAGTCAGTACCAAACTACTTCTGCTATCAAATTAGAATATATTGTGTGACTTTGTTCACTATCTAAGTCTTTTGTTGTGGGCTTCATCCACAGCACAAAAGTATATTTAATATAATGTTTATAAGTTAACCACTTCAAGCAAATAGTTTATATTAAATATTTTCCAGGGCTACTGTATATATAGTTGCAAAAATAGCAGACCATTTTTCTGGTACTTTTCATTGATTTACAAATCACATGATAGGATAGTTACGGTGTACAGTCACATTTTTATGACATTAAATATAGCTGTTTAACTGATAGCAGATACACTAAGAATGACTTGGCTGGCAAGTGGTTTCTATTGTAACCAAACTACACTGTATAAGTCTTCCAACATGTGAAGTATATGCTGCACATGGAGAGTGTACAGCATAGCTACAGTGGTGCTATGAATATATATCACTTATTCATTGTAGTTTATCTTCCAACTACATCAGGTCATTTTCTCAAGTCACACAATTACATTGTTGTTTGAGGAAATAATTTTTCTGTAGGCAAACATTGTAGGCTAAAAAGGCTATTAGCATAAAGGTAGGTTATTTCAAATCAATCAAAATGTGGCAGGCACCATCATGATAATTGGGAACATATCTGTGTGTCTGTTTGTTAGTATATTTTGTTCTATAGTGGGTGAACTTTTGCTTGAATATTTTAAACTTCCTTGCTTATGCAACTGTATGTTTACACATGTGGCTTACAAAACTCCCACATTTACAGTAAAGAGTAAACCCAAATAAAGTTTCAGAGCAAGCAAGTTTACTTGTTATATTACTTTAGTAATGTTTGTGTGTACACAAAGCCTCAGCAGTTATATTAGATAACATTGCTGCAGATTCTTGGAGAAGCAGGCTGGGCTAGTATAATCAGCAGTTAAGGATGTACTATGCCTCACAAATTAATGAAAGCCTCAAAGAGCATATAAAGTCTCTGCATGAAATTAACTGCACCTACTATGCAAGACAACTTAGGCAAGGAGAGTTGACATTTTACTTCTTAATTTGGCACCAGTTGCCCAATAAGTAGACTAGAATAAAGTTTCTTGATTGAGAAAATAACTGCTCATAGTTACACACAGAAAATTATGACCTTTAAACTATGAACCTTTCAGGTTATGGAACTATTATGACTACAGTTTATATGATTAGTAACTAGGACTAATTGTTGGTGGTGCATGTGAAATAACACAATATGAGAACTGCATGATGTGGGGATTACCCTAGCTGATGTGTGTAAGTGTAATTTGAATATTTTGCAATAGTGGTAATTTTATCACTTGAAAGTCACATGGCAAGTAATTGTATATCCCTCTTTTATAGATCTTCAGAAAACAATGAAATTATCCTTTTCACTGCTGTAACTTTGTTTAGTAACATTAACACCATAGAAGTGTGAGACTTTCAAGTGAATTGGATGATTTGAAATGCTTTGTGATATAGATCTTTGTTTGCTGCTCACTTTTAACTTTCACATTATAAGAATTTTGCAGTTTTAAAAGGACTGAAGTTTATATTTATAGTAATAACATATTTTACTAAAATGAGTGGTCCCTATTTATGCATGCTCAACATACTCCCAAGTCAGTGACTGTTAAAATGAAGAGTAATCAGAACTCTTAAGGAGTTCCCAGTTTAGAGAGGATTTAACACCCCTGGCGAGTAACCATTACTCTAAAGGAGTAACACATGCTCTGAAGGTGGTGTCACTTACTCTTCAGAGTAATGATTATTCTCTTCAGAGTGTTGGTTACTCTCCAGGGGTGTTAAATCCTCCCTACGCTGGGAACTCTTTAGAGTGGTGGTTACTCTTCATTTTTAACAGTGTACAAGTCACACTTAATGAGGTATAATGTTGTATAGCCACCATACTCTATATACCTGATGTATATTGTACAAACTTATCGGGTTTATTTGGTAAAAGCAGCAAAGTTTTTGCTTGTTTTTGCTCCTTAATTTTTTTTAAACTACAGAGTTTTATGATATTAAGAGGTAGGTATTGCTTATATGGGGATTTCTGTGCCTGAAACTGGTTTGAGTAATTTAGTGTGCTGTGTGTGTGCAAGTGTGTGTGTGGATGTATGTGTGTCTGCCTGAACCCTAAAGGAAACAAAAGTTTCAAGCTATATTTCATTTTTATATAAATGAAAGCCATCTACAAACTGTATCAAGTACCCGTGAAAGTTGGCTTTCTCAGTTATCATCATGCATATGTAAACTTAAAGAAGTTGTGGTCCATCCTTGAAAGCATTAAATGGGACTTGTATTGTTATAGGAGTATGGTACAGTACCAGGAACATTGAAAATTTGATTTGTACGCTGCATGTGTACCGTACGCAAGGAAATTTTGATGTCAAAAAAATTTGACGAATCAGTACGAATCGTCAATATTTAATTCGTCAAACTTTAACTGATTAAGCGCCTCTGTACTTTGTGCTGTGCAAAAGCACGTAAAACCAGTCTTTAGTAAATACATTTTGAAGGCGCTTAGGCAAGTCCAAGCATTTCGTCAACTTTTAATTCGTCAAATCTGCACAATTGTGAATTCGTCAAATTTTTTTGACGTCAAAATTTCCTTGCGTACGGTATATATGACAATTAGTTTTCTGTCTCCATCATGATGAATCCTCTAGCCATTGGTCATGGCAATGAAAGTCTAAGCTGGCCAGTCACCTACAATCCAAGGCTTGGACACAGGTGGTTGCAATAGGCAAGTGAATTACTACAAGAACTTCGTACTTGTAGAATTTTATATGTGGCCTTTTAGGATATGTGTCCTTTCTATACAGGTGACTACTAAGCAAATTCCTCTGTACCAAAAATTAGTATTGGTATGTAGCAGTGAGAGTTAACAGCGAATATTAACAATGCAGGGTTCTTTCCGATACCTCTTAATTTGGTGGCAGTAGTCATGCAAATTAAGTATTGAATGGTATTTATTAGGTTTAGTATTCCTTTGTCATGTATGAAAACAATGTACTATATATGTTTGTACTGTAGATGATAATCAAATTATAATCCTGTTGCATGTAAGGGAAAGTATTTTAATTGATCTTTTAAGTGCGTTTGCACAAGCACTGGATGCTGTGGTTAAGCATGAAAGTATACAGGAACCATTGGGAACAGATGACCATGGATCTATTGTTACCTAGAAACTAAAGGAGATATCCGAGTTTTTAAAGCAACACTGGAAACTACATTGATTTCTATGCCTTGTGATGTTAGTTTTTTAGAGACAAAATACACAGGCTGTTTGTTTTCCTTGTTTACCAGCGGTATAGTACAAGTCTAGAACAAATTGTTATTGTTATTAGAGCTTTGCAGTGACCAGCACTGAAGGTCTGACAGCAACATGTGCTGCAGCCTTTGGATTAAAATGTTATAATCATCTGAATACTAGCATTGTACGTACCTACCCTACGTGCAGGACCATTTCACATTCCACACTAACCACGATGACAAATCAATGCATTGGGAATGAAGCATTAAAGATCATGTCCTAAAATGTACTGTAGCATGCATAGTGATATTGCTTTTAAATGTATCTTATTCCATCATACTTGAAAAAATGTGTGCACCAAAAAGGTACGCAAAACAGCTGAGCTGTTTGTCACTGATGCTTTGTAACTGCCTCAGCATCAAAGGCATTTGTGGTCAGGGCTATTATCATGATATCACCCTAACCCTTTCCCTAACCACAGGGCTATATCATGATATCACCCTGTGGTCAGGGCAATACATGAAATATATCCTTGTGGTTTCCTTTGATCTGAGTTGTCAAAGTGGTATATTTTTTAATATACTAGTTTGTTTGGTATTTTTTGTTATAGCATACGGCCAATACGTGTGTGACTGTTCTATTAGGGTGACTGTTGTATTAGAGTACCTTCACCTACTGGGGGTTGTCATTTCATATTTTCATTGTGCTAGCATTATAAATATAGCTAGACTAATGATAACAGGTTGTGTCATCATGATCAAGTATAAATAAATTGTTAAGAAATATGCTCTCGGTGCTTGATCATTATTAATCAACCAATTAAGATCATATTAATAGGTGTGATATTGAGTTGTAAGTGTTTTCTTGCTTTTAATGCTGTAAATGGACTAATATTATTCTGTAAAGGTGATTTTCATCATGTAAGATGTTTCTAGGATGATTTTTAAAGGCAGCATTTTAGGTCGGGGTGCATCATTTTTTGGGGAATCCCTACTTACTTCTTTGATAGGAAAACTTCACTAAGTACCAATAATGAGAACTGTGTTGTATTCTGTTACAGGCTCTAGGAGCAGGAATGATAAGGACTATATCCACAAATGTATTGGTGTCTTCAGGACAGAAGAACTTACTGGAGGAGCAAATGAAGATCTGTAGCATGCTATGGGATGCTGGAATACCAGTAAGAAATACAGTAATTAGAGTTGTCACTATCACTGTTGTTTATAGGTGGAAATGTTATATAAAAATCAGTGTCCAAAAAAACTATTTTTTACAACTAGCCCTAACCTGAGACCAGGGTTGGGGGTGTTTGAAGTAGGTACTTTTTGTGCTGTGCATTTCCATGATTGTCCAAACAGCTAAAGTAAGCAGAGAGCTTGCGTGACAACCATCAGTAAAGGGGAAAACTGTAGGGATTTCTGACAAAAAAAAATTAAATAAGAACTACATATAATAATTATGTACATATAAACCTGGATTTTATTATAATAAGGCAATTTTATTTTTGTAGTGGAATGTAAGAAAGAAAATTAAAATTATAGTAAGGCAATTTTAATCAAGACCACAAAATGGAAATATTTCAAAATGGCTTGAGGTACATTAGTAAAATCCCTGTAAAGAATTTGTGCAACATGTAAGTGTATATTTTTCTATGGTGCAGCTGGCTATTTTTGTCTAAGTTTTACAACTAGCATTTACAACTAGCCAAAAGTCATTTACAACTGGCTTTTTGGCCACAACTATAGCCCCTAATAAAAATAATCCAAAAATGTTGAACCAGTTCCAATATTGTGAGCATGAACAAGCATCACGTTTGGTGATAGTGGGCAAGGATGAGAAGGCAAAGGGAGAGGTGAAGATCAGAAATGCGATATTAAGAAAGGGGGTTAGTTTGGTAACACACTGGCATGTAGTGAATGATGTTTAATGGTTAGTTGCAATTGTTGCAGATCTTTGTGGATTACGGTAGGCCTAATCTTAATTGTGGACGGACTGCAATGATTACAACAGTGTTGACAAAATGATATTGATTACAAGTATTCTTCATGGAGGTTTATGTGATGTCATAGCTTACATAATCAAGATTGATTCAATCTATACAAATCGAGTGCGGTTAGATTGGTACGTATAGCTAGCTATAAAAGAGCTGCACGGATAATTATAGTCATTCCCGGTCAAGTGAAATTAGTATTGCAAGTAACAAAAGTACCAGCAATGCAAAGGCAAACGAAGCAAAATCTAGAAACAAGGTATTTATTGTTCGTGGCGACTTTAATACTTGGAGCAGGCGGAGTGCCGGCTGCGCGGAACTCGAACGGAAGGTGGCAGCTCGTTCGGGGTTGTCCGGTGATGTTAGGGTTGACACAGTCCCAGTCAAGGGGAAACACAACGATGACGGTTGTGCCACTAGTAAAGCAGATCCAGCAGCAACCCGGCAATCCATCGGAACCCGCCGCGCCGCCGTTGCAGCCTGCAGAGTCAGGCACGGAGGTAGAGGTAGACGTTGACGACATGCATTCTGTGTTCGGAGTTTTACGAGCCAAAGAAAACGATGTGAACGATGAAATTATTGACATTGTCGTTGATCCACCACCTGATATGAACCCAGATTTGTCATGTAAGGCATTATTGCTATTAGCACTGGCATGGCGGCGACCGACCCCCGCATAAAAGCCGGATTGGGCGCCGCCAGAATATAACTATATATGTGACCCAGTCTGACAAAACCGGGCTTATCGATGAGTATCGATGAGTCGCCTATTTAAAAGTATCCAGAAATGCCGGTTTTAAGTATTTAGTGTGTTGTAGCTTGCCAATGGTTGAAGCTATGTGTACCAAATTTTCACACGTTTTAGCTACACCAATTCTTTACCTTCCAGAGTATCCACTGTGCAAGTAGCCAACAACTTAGTTTCCCGCCATTTTAGATAGTTTTTAAACCGAGGTTGGCTGTATCAGGCGAGCTGCAAATTGGGTGGGATGGGGGCTTGGAAGGCGGGCAAGATGGTGTTCAAAAATTGAATTGAAGAAGGCCAAGGGATAAATTAGGCCAAGTTTTGAGCCAATGAGGTCTCAAAACTAGCTAAAATGAAAGGAAACTCACAGCAGAGGTATTTATTCAACACCACAGAGCTGTACAGTCATTCCCAGGCTGACCAGAGCTCCATTAAGGCCCCACACCACACGTACGGATCGCCGCTGGGCTTGGGAAAAGCAGCCAGCAAAACCAGACCACTCAAGTCTAGCTGATTTTAAATGTGGAATTAGATAGTTTATTCATGTAGCTGTGTGTCCTGGGTCAAAAATCGAATCTGCTCAGTGACATGGGCGATAAGACCGGTTTTCTCAGACTGGGTCACATATATAACTAACTCAGTAACTCTTCTTTTTTACAATTTTGCCTCACAGATCAATTCAACTACTATATTTGGAACCCAGAAGATGACTCTGGTCCTACCAGGCCACCTACCTACATTCTATTTGAAAATTTGTTCTACAGAAACTTCTTCATTAGCTGGGACTTGGAAAATCAAGCAGCCAGATGTGAGGTATATTTGCAACTTGTACTTTCTTGGCTCATATTTTTACAGCCATGCTGTATTTGGGTGGTCATGCACTGTAAAAAACATTATTAGTGAATTTCACTACTAATTTCTGCCACAATACTCACTATTTTTAAGTGGTGACGTTCACTACACAAAAGATTGAGTATTGTGGCAGACTTTAGTAGTGACCTTCACTAGTTTGTTTTTACTGTGTGGGGTTTAGTTTAAGGCTGTACAAAAAGGCAGTCCACACAAAATTATAGACAGTTTTATTTACTTGTGTTTAGTGATGCTTTTGGGGTAGCATGAAAACCAAGTTCTCTTGTCACAAATGCAGGTGATCATGATTTCCTGTCAACTGCTTAATTTTCATCAGTTACATACAAATGTCAGATAATACATAAATTGTGACTGCTCTATTAGAGTAGTTTATTGTTTACCTGTAGCAATTACTACTTCCACCAGACACAGTGACAGAGGAACTGGACTCAAGCCCTGATGATGATCAGATCCAGAAATTTGTGTGGGCCATTCCAGTTGATGATAACGACAATCAACAATTTGCCCTAAAAACATATGCAGAGTCTCATTTCCTGGTATTTGAAAGTAATGGTGGAGCTATTCTTGTACCAGGAACAGAAGTAAACCCGGAAGTCACTATCTTTATGTTTCCAAATAATGTGTTGGATTAAACATTATATACTTGTACTCAGTACATTGGTTATAGCATTTGGAACTTTTGAACACTGTGACTGCAGGATAATAATTTATGTTTTATAAAGTAGCTCAGCTTCACATGCCATTGAATGTAAATGTATTACATACTATACAAGAGTTGATAATATACACTGTAAAAACTGAAGTGTCCTCCGGACTCCAAAATGTTCTAATGCAGACACCATTTAGGGACAGATCTAGGATTTTTTGAAAGGGGGCTAAGCTGGACAGGGACATAGGTAACTAGCCAGACATTAGAAGATACCAAGTCTTCTCACAAGGCCCTAGTGGTAAGATTCATGTAGTATCCATGGTCAAAATTAGCTATTTGGAATAATGACTATATTAGTGTGCAAAGCACACTAGCATGAGTCTAGGGGGGTCTGGGGACATGCGCCCCCCCCTCCCCTTCCCCAGGAAATATTTGAAAATTAGGATGAATCTGAGAGTGTTTTTAGCAGTTTTTCAGTGGAAAATAATGGAATTTCAGTTTATCAAAACACTTACTTTTCCATTAAATCAAGACTGATTGCAATATGCATGAGTAGCTATCACGCATGCATGATAATCTTTTCATTTGTAGCTACCAAGCATTTAGATATAGCTAGCTATATACCATAATGCATCAGCTCCTCTTCCAGAGCCTTAACTGTCTCTTATACTGATAAAAATAATCAGTGTTGTTGGATCCCACTGGAAGGTTGGAGTAGATTATTTCACACATCATGAAGTTGGAAGAATTGTGGAAAATGCTTACCCCAGCCTCAACATCAACAGATTCAAGGCAGACACTTTTTATGGAACACTAGACTTCATCTTCTAAAGACCATCTGGAATTCATCAACATACAAACTACACAAGTTTGACTGTGTTGATTTTGTAGTCTGCATGAAGGATGCTGTTTTTAAATACTCCCATGATCAAACAAAGCCAGACAATAGTGGAAGCCTTTGTGGGATAATGTATGGAAGAAACATGTATAACTAAACAGAGGTAGAAACATGTATAGCTAAGTAGTAGTGGTGTTGAACGTCACAATTATTAGTATGCACGCTCCTTAGCCTAGTAATAGTCTTAGCACCAATAAAGTGTACTGAAAATCAGAATGCAGTGAAGGGTACTAGTAGCTATTAGCTAGTCCACTGGAAAGCCTTGGCAAAGTGCAACTATATTTGCATTTATGGGGTTTCTGAATTTGCTGTTGTGATGGTCAACTTATTCTAGATCTGCTGGGTTATGAAGACTGATCTATAGCTAGCTACAAATACCAGCACCATAACCCACAGCATGGAGTCATATCAGAAGGTAACTAACTGATACAGATTTTACATTCATAAACAAAAGTGCTATAGCTGTCTTATAAACTTGTAAAATACCAACTAAATGGCTGAGTTGGTAACTACATAATATAATACTGAAGCTGATAATTCTAACCAATTAATTAAACCAACTAACACTTTTTGAATCATATAATGGATTCTAAAAACCACACTAAACACCTCTTATAGAAAACACTGTTAATTATCTGAATAAAACAAAACCCACAATTAAACTTTTGTTACTAAAGATGCAACCCACAATCAAAACTTTTCTTGAAGAACTCTTGAGGAAAAGGAAGCTGTACTCTCCTGGAACAGAGTTGAACAATAGGTATAGTTACACATAGACATTATTTGTGTTGGTAGTGATGCATATATATAGTTCCTGAAATAAGTCTGCTTTTGATACACATAGAAAATTTAGGGTTTTATTGACCAAGTACTAACTTAGAAAGGAAGGGGGGGACAGTCCCCCCAGCCCCCCTAGATCCAGCCCATCTACAGTGGTGATGGCAAAAGGAGTTACTGATGTGACGAGGGACTGATCATGCATGATTTAAGTCTGGAAGCAGTAGCCATTTTAGTTCTACTACACGATGCTTCACTTTCCACCAGAGTCAATAACTACCGTTTCGGTCCACAAAAACCAATAACAAAACTAATTTTCAAAGTAGTCACTACCTATAGTTATCAAGGAAAGCTCTTATGGTGATTTTAATACTGCATTTTAATATCCACATGTCCAGTGTAACAGAAGACCACATATTAAATTAATGGCAGGTAATTAATGCCATGCACAAAATAATCCAAGTAATTATGATCTAATCCAAAACAGCCAAGCTGTAAAAAAAGTGTGCGGCCCTCAGAAAGGCTATGGTGAAAAAAGATGTGAAATTCAAGGTGGCGGCCAAGATATGGCTGTGATGGTAGGTTAATGGTAAAAATTTTAATAACGACAATTCAGGTGAATTTTTGTGCCGCTTCACAAAATTTACCTAAATTGTCATTATTAAAATTTTTACCATTAACCTACCATCACAGCCATTTCTTGGCCGCCACCTTGGATTTCACATCTTTTTTCACCATAGCCTTTCTGAGGGCCGCACACTTTTTTTACAGCTTGGCTGTTTTGGATTAGATTTCATTTCTTTTTGTATTTGTATACCCCAAAGCCGGCCTATGGCCAGCTTTGGGACTTTTTTAACCTATGTTTTTTTCTTTACTACAGGAAGAAGAAAAGATGAAGTAGATGTACTTTAAATAGTTTATCAGTAAATGTACAAATTATATATACTGTATAATACATATGTGACCGGATTTGCGAAAAGGGGTCTTCCACACACATCCAATTTGCCAACTTTGACAATTGATAACTTCAGATTGGAAAGAACTATTGCCTTGAATTTTGGGCAGTGGTGAGCACCACTATAGCTGAATACATGGTGAAATTTCAGGTTCATATGTTACTTGAACACTGAGTTATGGTCTCCAACGTTTACGGAATTGGATGTGTGTGGAAGACCCCTTTTCGCAAATCCGGTCACATAATATTATATTGATTACAGAAATCTCCATGGTGGTTTCTTTGTAACTGAACACTCTACAAGGTGACTTCTTCTAATTGCTCTCTTCACAGGGTGAATTGTTTGTAGCTGAACGATCTACAAGGTAACTTCTTCTAGCTGATCTCTCTACAGGGTGATGTGTTTGTAGCTGAATTCTGTATAGGTGATTTGTTTGCAGCTGAGCTCTTTACAGAATGGTTTCTTTGTAGCTGAACTCTCTAAAAGGTAACTTCTTCTAACTGATCTTTCTACAGGGCAATTTGTTTCTGGCAGAATTTTCTACAGGGTGATTTCTTTGCAGCTGAACTCTCTACATGGTGGTTTCTTTGTAGCTGAACTCTCTACAAGGTAATTTCTTCTAGCTGATCTCTCTACGGAAAGATTTGTTTGTAGCTGAACTATCTACAAGGTAACTTCTTATAGCTGATCTCTCTACAGGGTGATTTGTTCGTAGTTGAATTCTGTACAGGTGATTTGTTTGCAGCTGAGCTCTTTACAAAATGGTTTCTTTGTAGCTGAACTTTCTCCAAGGTAACTTCTTCTAACTGATCTTTCTACAGGGTGATTTGTTTGTAGCTGAACTATCTAAAAGGTAATTTCTTCTAGCTGATCTCTCTACAGGGTGATTTGTTTGTAGCTGAATTCTGTACAAGTGATTTGTTTGCAGCTGAGCTCTTTACAGAATGGTTTCTTTGTAGCTGAACTCTCTACAGGGTGATTTGTTTGTAGCTGAAATCCCTACAAGGTAACTTCTTCTAGCTGATCTTTCTATAGGGCGATTTGTTTGTAGCTGAGTTCTCTACAGGGTGTTTGTTTGCAGCTGAATTCTCTACATGGTGGTTTCTTTATAGCTGAACTCTCTACAAGGTGACTTCTTCTAGCTGATCTCTCTACAGGGTGATTTGTTTGTAGCTGAACTCTCTACAGGTGATTTGTTTGTAGCTGAACTCTCTACAAGGCGATACTTCTATGTGATCTCTCTACAGGATTCCTTGTTTCTAATTGAACTCTCAACAGGGTGATCTGTTCATAGCTGAACTTTCTACTGGGTGATTTGTTTGCAGCTGAACTCTCTAAATGGTGGTTTCTTTGTAGCTGAACTCTCTACAATGTGACTTCTTCTAGCTGAACTCTCTACAAGGTGACTTGTTTCTAGCTGATCTCTCTACAGGGTGACTTGTTTCTAGCTGAACTCTCTACAGGTGATTTGTTTGTAGCTGAACTCTCTACATGGTGGTTTCGTTGTAGCTGAACTCTCTACAAGGTAACTTCTAGCTGATCTTTTTACACTGCATATTTGTTTGTAGCTGAGTTCTCTACAGGGTGATTTGTTTGCAGCTGAACTCTCTACATGGGAGTTTCATTGTAGCTGAACTCTCTACAATGTGACTTCTTCTAGCTGAACTTTCTACAGGGTGACTTGTTTCTAGCTGAACTCTCTGTAGGTGATTTGTTTGCAGCTGAACTCTCTACATGGTGGTTTCTTTGTAGCTGAACTCTCTACAAGGTAACTTCTTCTAGCCGATCTTTCTACAAGGTGATTGAGTTTTTTGCAGCTGAACTCTTTACATGGTGGTTGCTTTGTAGCTGAACTCTCTAAAAGGTGACTTCTTCTAGCTGAACTCTCTACAGGATGATTTGTTTGCAGCTGAACTCTCTATGTGGTAGTTTCTTTGTAGCTGAACTCTCTACAATGTGACTTCCTCTAGCTGAACTCTCTACAGGGTGACTTGTTTTTAGCTGATCTCTCTACAGGGTGACTTGTTTCTAGCTGAACTCTCTACAGGTGATTTGTTTGCAGCTGAACTCTCTACATGGTGGTTTCTTTGTAGCTGAACTCTCTACAAGGTAACTTCTAGCTGATCTTTCTACAGGGTGATTTGTTTGTAGCTGAATTCTCTACAGGGTGATTTATTTGCAGCTTAACTCTCTACAAGGTGACTTCTTCTAGCTGAACTCTCAACAGAGTGATTGATTTTTTTTGCAGCTGAACTCTCTACATGATGGTTTCTTTGTAACTGAACTCTCTACAGGGTGATGTGTTTGTAGCTGAACTCTCTACAGGGTGATCTGTTTGTACTGAACTCCCTATAAGGTAACTTCTTCTAGCTAATCTTTCTACAGGGCGATTTGTTTGTAGCTGAGTTCTCTACAGGGTGATTTGTTTGCAGCTGAACTCTACATGGTAGTTTCTTTGTAGCTCTACAATGTGACTTCTTCTAGCTGAACGCTCTACAAGGTGACTTGTTTCTAGCTGATCTCTCTACAGGGTGACTTGTTTCTAGCTGAGCTCTCTACAGGTGATTTGTTTGCAGCTGAACTGTCTACATGGTTTATTTCTTTGTAACTGAACTCCCTGCAAGGTGACTTCTTCTAGCTGATCTCTCTACAGGGAGATTTGTTTGTAGCTTAACTCTCTACAGGTGATTTGTTTGCAGCTGAACTCTCTTCATGATGGTTTCTTTGTAGCTGAACTCTCTACAAGGTAATTTCTTCTAGCTGATCTCTCTACAGGCCGATTTGTTTGTAGCTGAACTCTCTACATGATGGTTTCTTTGTAGCTGAACTCTCTACAAGGTGATTTCTTCTATAGCTGATCTTTCTACAGGGTGATTTGTTTGTAGTTGAACTCTCTACATGATAGTTTCTTTGTAGCTGAACTCTCTACAAGGTGATTTCTTCTATAGCTGATCTTTCTACAGGGTGATTTGTTTGTACCTGAACTATCTACATGATGGTTTCTTTGTAGCTGAACTCTCTACAAGGTAACTTCTTCTAGTTGATCTCTCTACAGGACAATTTGTTTGTACCTGAACTCTCACATGATTGTTTCTTTGAAGCGGAACTCTCTACAAGGTGATTTCTTCTAGCTGATCTTTCTACAGGGTGATTTGTTTGTAGCAGAACTCTCTACAAGGAAACTTCTTCTAGCTGATCTCTCTACAGGGAGATTTGTTTGTAGCTGAACTCTCTATACATGATTTGTTTGCGGCTGAATTCTCTACATGATGGTTTCTTTGTAGCTGAACTCTCTACAAGGTAACTTCTTCTAGCTGATCTCTTTACAGGGTGAATTGTTTGTAGCTGAACGATCTACAAGATAACTTCTTCTAACTGATCTCTCTACAGGGTGATTTGTCTGAGCTGAACTCTCTACAAGGAAACCTCTTTTAACTGAGCTCTGTACAGGGTGAATTGTTTGTAGCTGAACTATCCACAAGGTAACTTCTTCTAGCTGATCTCTCTACAGGATGATTTGTTTGTAGCTGAACTATCTACAAGGTAACTTCTTCTAGCTGATCTCTCTACAGGGTGATTTGTTTGTAGCTGAATTCTGTATAGGTGATTTGTTTGCAGCTGAGCTCTTTACAGAATGGTTTCTTTGTAGCTGAACTCTCTACAAGGTAACTTCTTCTAGCTGATGTATCTACAGGGTCACTAGTTTGTAGCTGAATTCTCTACATGGTGGTTTCTTTGTAACTGAACTATCTATAAGGTGACATCTTCTAGCTGATCTTTCAACAGGGTGATTTGTTTGTAACTGAACTCTCTACAAGAAAACTTCTTCTAACTGATGTCTGAACAGGGTGAATTGTTTGTAGCTGAACTCTCTACAGGGTGATTTGTTTGTAGCTGATCTCTATACAGGTTACTTATTTCTAACTGATCTCTTGAATTCTGTTCAGGGTGACTGCTCTATTAGGATGACTGCTCTATTAGGATGACTGCTCTATTAGAGTATCTCGATCTCGCACTTGCTACACCAAGTTGGATTTCGTGTTATAACTCCGTGGCTTTAAGTCTGATTCTTCTACACCATTGAAGAGCCTTTCTAAGATGATAACTCCATCTGTACAGCGATTTTCAAAGCATTACTCCAAGTGGTTTATCTGGTAGGCGTGGCAAGCATAATAATAATAATAATAATAAAAATTAGCTAATCTCGATTGCGTAATTGTTACACACTGTTGATTTTTTCGCTGTATCTTCCTGGTTTTTAGCTCGATTTCTTTCAAACCACAACAGGTTTGAGGTTCAATAGTTAACCTATTCACCCACCGATTTTCAGCTTCTTCCCATACGCGGTTTACCCTGTAGGCGTGACAACATATAGGTGTTATTTTTCGTGCATAATCGCTCATAACTCTTTGCCTGTTTATGGTATTCCAGCCAAAGTTGGTACCGAGATGCGCCTTTATATCCTTCTTCTGTGTGCAAAATTTCAAGGCAATCGGATAACGTTTTCGTGTTTTATAGCAGTTTTTGTAAGTGTGCGAAAAGAGGAAGAAAAATAAGAAGAAAAAAAAACGAAGAAACTAAGCCAATTTTTGAAGTCGCATATCTCAGGAATGCCTGAAGCGATTTCGCTCAAATTTGGAATGTGGAGTACTGAAGTTGGAGGGGATGTACACAGCAAAATTTGTCGTGTTTCATCAAGGCAGCACAGAGCTACGGAGGTGCGAAAATTGCGTTTTCTTCCTTCCTGTCAATATACTCACGGGGTTGCGCGCCGGCTTCTTGGGCCGCACGACACACTACCGTGTGTCTTGATATTTACATGTAGCTCTTTATCGTAGTTTATGGTTACATGCATAGTCCAAACTGTATGATGTACAGTAAAGACAGATTCAGATAGCCAATTTAAGTTTCAACGAATGAAACAAATTTTTGCTCCTTGTGGTATCTACAATTTTAACTTTGGCTTTTCATGAACATGACTTGAAGAAAGGATGTATGTGATGGTGCGTGTGCTATTGCTACTTCCTTGAGAGCAATTCAGTAAACTTTACTGAATCTACACATGAAGTTTGTATCTGAGATAAATGAGGTCCTAGCAGGTCACATATCAATTCCCAACTTGAACTGTTTTTGTCACACACATAACACATGTAACACAAGGGGGTGACACACAGGTACTCACTGTATGTGACCGCAGTCAAACTCAAAGTCAGAGGTCAAGGCCATCAGATTTGTGACAAGTTAACAATCAAGGGTAAAAATATCCAACCCACAATCAAAAAGTTCTGAAATATGGTTGCTAAGTCACAGTTGAAAAATGCTCAGCAAAGTCACAGCAAAATTCAATCTACCTACAGCATGTTCCTGTGTGACACCCCCTTGTGTACAGCAATAACAGTAAACACTTCGTACAGATCAGATTCCTTTAACTCTGAAAGTATACAATTTATATCCCAAAGCAAAAAAAAAATCATTCTACTTCACTTCCCTCCCACCAATGTGACTGGCAAACTGAACCAACTGGTGACTGATATTGGCTTGTTGATAGTTTAAAATCACTAGTGCATAAAATCCAATAATTTATAGCACATAATTATAGTCATCTACTAACTTGGCGCATGCATCTCCTTTGTCAAATCCTGGATCTACCTTGTCTAGGATGACTTGACATTTCACAGTGCAAAGTAAATGTCAGTTGTAGTTGTGTTGTATATGTAGCTATGTCACAGTGGTAAAGGCCTCCTGCCATCATATATTTCTAGCTTGCTTGATAATATCACTTTGATAAGATTCAACAAACCAGAACAAGGTTGCTAGTCAAAAACCATTAGCTCTGCACATGCTTGTAATGTCTCATCAATAAGAGCATAAAGGTCTGGACCATGCAAACTAGGATGGCTTAAAATAAACTTGATGGATTTTCTTAAATCAATATTAACAGATCACAAATCCAGTCACCTAGGGGAATACCCTGTTTGGCATAGTTTTGTATACATATTACATGCATTATAATAATTATTCACAAGACATGTGATGAACTATGTCTTCAACAAGTTACCACAAGTATTCGTCTTTACCATGTGTACGATGATGCAGTTAAATATAACTTTAACTGAGAGTCAATGACATGCACTATAGTATTAGTTTGATAACCTTATATGCACTTTATTCATGTATGCATTCCTAGGAGGAGTAGATTATTGTAATTTGGTTGTGACTGGTTGAGTAAGTATTTGTGCATGTACAAAGAGTTAGCACATTCACGCTGTATATATAGATGTTATTTTTAGTAATGGAACTTCAGTTTGGTCAGTAACCAGAAGTAAGTGTCTGAGCATGCATAGCGTGTCTGGCAGGTCTAGCCGATCTAGGGATTCCCTGGCTGGGATGAGGTCAAGTGTTACAGTGTCTAAAATGAAGCAGCAATATTTCCTTATAAGACAAAACACTAACAAAGCCTTAATTACATATGATCTCAGGTATTCCCCACCAGTCAACTTAGCACTTCCATCTAAGCACAATACTAGCGGTACATTAATAATTTGAGCTTATTCCCCGAGCTTATTGAATTCTTATCAGTACTAATAGGACAAAATCACTAGGGGAATTATGCCAACACGAATGCTTTGCAACAAGTCTCAACAAATTAAAGTTAAGTAACGGAATTGGGATGCTGATGTTGAACAGCAACTCTATAACATAATAGCATAGCTATTAATACATGGGTTGGCTGAAATTATTGGTTTCTAGTGTAACAGTTCTTCAATATAATTATGCTATGTGAATTTTGAGAGCACATGTATATACAGACAAGTATAACACCAGTACAGTGGTGGGTATAGCAAAGTATTATATTCTGGCTGATAATTGTGAGATAAATTCCACACTTACAAGATGAATTTCATTGTCTTGAGGAAATGACTTCTGTGTAGCTTAATTCAGTATACTGTATAGCCTAAATTTTTAAGCATACTATTTTTGAGGTTGAGCAGCGTTGAATAAAATTATGTGGATTTAAAACTAATCCCCCAACTGTGATATATGCATGAAGGTCTAAACATTTCAAGGATAACTTTTTCACTATCACCCCCTCCCAAAAATATCTAATAAATAAAAACAGCAAAAAAAACCTTGAAATGTTTAGGTTATATGGTATCTATGTTGCACATTGATGTAAGTATAAAGATGTGAGCACTATTAGGAACGGGATGGCTGCTACTGTCTACAAAAATGTCAGTTTCCTAATACAACAAATATGAAAGTGATCTCATGATAGTTGGTAATCAAAAAATAAACTACATAACTTAATTACCAACATCTATTACTATGGCAACATTGAAGGCTAGAGGACATGTACATAGTTTAGAGGACATGTACGTAGTTCAGTAAGATGATTATCTAATCCAAAACAGCCAAGCTGTAAAAAAAGTGTGCGGCCCTCAGAAAGGCTATGGTGAAAAAAGATGTGAAATCCAAGGTGGCGGCCAAGAAATGGCTGTGATGGTAGGTTAATGGTAAAAATTTTAATAACGACAATTCAGGTGAATTTTTGTGCCGCTTCACAAAATTTACCTAAATTGTCATTATTAAAATTTTTACCATTAACCTACCATCACAGCCATTTCTTGGCCGCCACCTTGGATTTCACATCTTTTTTCACCATAGCCTTTCTGAGGGCCGCACACTTTTTTTACAGCTTGGCTGTTTTGGATTAGATTTCATTTCTTTTTGTATTTGTATACCCCAAAGCCGGCCTATGGCCAGCTTTGGGACTTTTTTAACCTATGTTTTTTTCTTTACTACAGGAAGAAGAAAAGATGAAGTAGATGTACTTTAAATATTTTATCAGTAAATGTACAAATTATATATACTGTATAATACATATGTGACCAGATTTGCGAAAAGGGGTCTTCCACACACATCCAATTTGCCAACTTTGACAATTGATAACTTCAGATTGGAAAGAGCTGTTGCCTTGATGTTTGGACAGTGGTGAGCACCACTATAGCTGAATACATGGTGAAATTTTCATGTTAATATGTTACTTGAACACTGAGTTATGGTCTCCACCGTTTACGGAATTGGATGTGTGTGGAAGACCCCTTTTCGCAAATCCGGTCACATAATATTATATTGATTACAGAAATCTCCATGGTGGTTTCTTTGTAACTGAACACTCTACAAGGTGACTTCTTCTAATTGCTCTCTCTACAGGGTGAATTATTTGTAGCTGAACGATCTACAAGGTAACTTCTTCTAGCTGATCTCTCTACAGGGTGATGTGTTTGTAGCTGAATTTTGTATAGGTGAATTGTTTGCAGCTGAGCTCTTTACAGAATGGTTTCTTTGTAGCTGAACTCTCTAAAAGGTAACTTCTTCTAACTGATCTTTCTACAGGGCAATTTGTTTCTGGCAGAATTTTCTACAGGGTGATTTCTTTGCAGCTGAACTCTCTACATGGTGGTTTCTTTGTAGCTGAACTCTCTACAAGGTAATTTCTTCTAGCTGATTTCTCTACAGGGAGATTTGTTTGTAGCTGAACTATCTACAAGGTAACTTCTTATAGCTGATCTCTCTACAGGGTGATTTGTTCGTAGTTGAATTCTGTACAGGTAATTTGTTTGCAGCTGAGCTCTTTACAAAATGGTTTCTTTGTAGCTGAACTTTCTCCAAGGTAACTTCTCCTAACTGATCTTTCTACAGAGTGATTTGTTTGTAGCTGAACTATCTAAAAGGTAATTTCTTCTAGCTGATCTCTCTACAGGGTGATTTGTTTGTAGCTGAATTCTGTACAAGTGATTTGTTTGCAGCTGAGCTCTTTACAGAATGGTTTCTTTGTAGCTGAACTCTCTACCGGGTGGTTTGTTTGTAGCTGAAATCCCTACAAGGTAACTTCTTCTAGCTGATCTCTGTACAGGGTGATTTGTTTGTAGCTGAACTCTCTACAGGTGATTTGTTTGTAGCTGAACTCTCTATAAGGCGATACTTCTAGGTGATCTCTCTACAGGATTCCTTGTTTCTAACTGAACTCTCAACAGGGTGATCCGTTCATAGCTGAACTTTCTACTGGGTGATTTGTTTGCAGCTGAACTCTCTAAATGGTGGTTTCTTTGTAGCTGAACTCTCTACAATGTGACTTCTTCTAGCTGAACTCTCTACAAGGTGACTTGTTTCTAGCTGATCTCTCTACAGGGCGACTTGTTTCTAGCTGAACTCTCTACAGGTGATTTGTTTGTAGCTGAACTCTCTACATGGTGGTTTCGTTGTAACTGAACTCTCTACAAGGTAACTTCTTCTAGTTGATCTTTTTACACTGCATATTTGTTTGTAGCTGAGTTCTCTACAGGGTGATTTGTTTGCAGCTGAACTCTCTACATGGGAGTTTCATTGTAGCTGAACTCTCTACAATGTGACTTCTTCTAGCTGAACTCTCTACAGGGTGACTTGTTTCTAGCTGAACTCTCTACAGGTGATTTGTTTGCAGCTGAACTCTCTACATGGTGGTTTCTTTGTAGCTGAACTCTCTACAAGGTAACTTCTTCTAGCCGATCTTTCTACAAGGTGATTGAGTTTTTGCAGCTGAACTCTTTACATGGTGGTTGCTTTGTAGCTGAACTCTCTAAAAGGTGACTTCTTCTAGCTGAACTCTCTACAGGATGATTTGTTTGCAGCTGAACTCTCTACGTGATAGTTTCTTTGTAGCTGAACTCTCTACAATGTGACTTCTTCTAGCTGAACTCTCTACAGGGTGACTTGTTTTTAGCTGATCTCTCTACAGGGTGACTTGTTTCTAGCTGAACTCTCTAAATGGTGATTTGTTTGCAGCTGAACTCTCTACATGGTGGTTTCTTTGTAGCGGAACTCTCTACAAGGTAACTTCTTCTAGCTGATCTTTCTACAGGGTGATTTGTTTGTAGCTGAATTCTCTACAGGGTGATTTATTTGCAGCTTAACTCTCTACAAGGTGACTTCTTCTAGCTGAACTCTCTACAGAGTGATTGATTTTTTTTGCAGCTGAACTCTCTACATGGTGGTTTCTTTGTAACTTAACTCTCTACAGGGTGATTTGTTTGTAGCTGAACTCTCTGCAGGGTGATCTGTTCATAGCTCAACTCCCTAAAAGGTAACTTCTTCTAGCTAATCTTTCTACAGGGCGATTTGTTTGTAGCTGAGTTCTCTACAGGGTGATTTGCTTGCAGCTGAACTCTACATGGTAGTTTCTTTGTAGCTCTACTATGTGACTTCTTCTAGCTGAACTCTCTACAAGGTGACTTGTTTCTAGCTGATCTCTCTACAGGGAGATTTGTTTGTAGCTTAACTCTCTACAGGTGATTTGTTTGCAGCTGAACTCTCTACATGATGGTTTCTTTGTAGCTGAACTCTCTACAAGGTAATTTCTTCTAGCTGATCTCTCTACAGGCCAATTTGTTTGTAGCTGAACTCTCTACATGATGGTTTCTTTGTAGCTGAACTCTCTACAAGGTGATTTCTTCTATAGCTGATTTTTCTACAGGGTGATTTGTTTGTAGTTGAACTCTCTACATGATAGATTCTTTGTAGCTGAACTCTCTACAAGGTGATTTCTTCTATAGCTGATCTTTCTACAGGGTGATTTATTTGTACCTGAACTATCTACAGGGGCGGATCCAGGAGCTGGCAAGGGGAGGGGCACAAACAGGCTGAGTTATAGCTAGGTGCTTGGGGAACTTCTCTTGTTAGTTGTTGCATATTTGAAGCAGCAAATAATCACCACTTAGTAGTGTTTTACTGTTGATTTTTGACATTTTGGCTTTTGCAGATGGTTGTGAAGTATTAATAGCTGTGTAAAAGGCTATGAATCTCTTAAACTACATCAACACGATAATTATTTTTAGAGGCGCTTAGTACGCACGACGGTGCTGGGAGTATTTTCACAGTTAGTTTGACTTTGGTTTGCTTTGATTTCAGGTGAATTTATAAATGCTACTAAGATTTGCATATCGTTTTCATGAGTTAATTGATCTAGCCCTGACATAAAGTTTAGTATTTTGATCAGAAGTATGGTTCCTCCAAAAGGTGAGGGGGGGGGGGGGGGGGGGGCATTTGCCCCAAATGCCCCATCCTGGATCCGCCATTGATCTACATGATGGTTTCTTTGTAGCTGAACTCTCTACAAGGTGACTTCTTCTAGCTGATCTCTCTATAGGACAATTTGTTTGTACCTGAACTCTCACATGATTGTTTCTTTGAAGCTGAACTCTCTACAAGGTGATTTCTTCTAGCTGATCTTTCTACACGGTGATTTGTTTGTAGCAGAACTCTCTACAAGGAAACTTCTTCTAGCTGATCTCTCTACAGGGAGATTTGTTTGTAGCTGAACTCTCTATACATGATTTGTTTGCGGCTGAATTCTCTACATGATGGTTTCTTTGTAGCTGAACTCTCTACAAGGTAACTTCTTCTAGCTGATCTCTTTACAGGGTGAATTGTTTGTAGCTGAACGATCTACAAGGTAACTTCTTCTTACTTATCTCTCTACAGGGTGATTTGTTTGTAGCTGAACTTTCTACAAGGAAACCTCATTTAACTAAGCTCTGTACAGGGTGAATTATTTGTAGCTGAACTATCTACAAAGTAACTTCTTCTAGCTGATCTCTCTACAGGATGATTTGTTTGTAGCTGAACTATCTACAAGGTAACTTCTTCTAGCTGATCTCTCTACAGGGTGATTTGTTTGTAGCTGAATTCTGTATAGGTGATTTGTTTGCAGCTGAGCTCTTTACAGAATGGTTTCTTTGTAGCTGAACTCTCTACAAGGTAACTTCTTCTAGCTGATGTATCTACAGGGTCACTAGTTTGTAGCTGAATTCTCTACATGGTGGTTTCTTTGATCTTTCAACAGGGTGATTTGTTTGTAACTGAACTCTCTACAAGAAAACTTCTTCTAACTGATGTCTGAACAGGGTGAATTGTTTGTAGCTGAACTCTCTACAGGGTGATTTGTCTGTAGCTGATCTCTATACAGGTTACTTATTTCTAACTGATCTCTTGAATTCTGTTCAGGGTGACTGCTCTATTAGGATGACTGCTCTATTAGAGTATCTCGATCTCGCACTTGCTACACCAAGTTGGATTTCGTGTTATAACTCCGTGACTTTAAGTCTGATTCTTCTACACCATTGAAGAGCCTTTCTAAGATGATAACTCCATCTGTACAGCGATTTTCAAAGCATTACCCCAAGTGGTTTATCTGGTAGGCGTGGCAAGCATAATAATAATAATAATAATAAAAAAATTAAAAATTAGCTAATCTCGATTGCGTAATTGTTACACACTGTTGATTTTTTCGCTGTATCTTCCTGGTTTTTAGCACGATTTCTTTCAAACCACAAAAGGTTTGAGGTTCAATAGTTAACCTATTCACCCACCGATTTTCAGCTTCTTCCCATGCGCGGTTTACCCTGTAGGCGTGACAACATATAGGTGTTATTTTTCGTGCATAATCACTCATAACTCTTTGCCTGTTTATGGTATTCCAGCCAAAGTTGGTACCGAGATGCGCCTTTATACCCCCCTTCTGTGTGCCAAATTTCAAGGCAATCGGATAACGCGTTCGCGTTTTATAGCAGTTTTTGTAAGTGTGCGAAAAGAGGAAGAAAAATAAGAAGAAAAAAAAAACGAAGAAACTAAGCCAATTTTTGAAGTCGCATATCTCAGGAATGCCTGAAGCGATTTCGCTCAAATTTGGAATGTGGAGTACTGAAGTTGGAGGGAATGTACACAGCAAAATTTGTCTTGTTTCATCAAGGCAGCACAGAGCTATGGAGGTGCGAAAATTGCGTTTTCTTTCTTCCTGTCAATATACTCACGGGGTTGCGCGCCGGCTTCTTGGGCCGCACGACACACTACCGTGTGTCTTGATATAATACACTGGAAATCTTTGTGTATCAGTTGTCAGTTAACCAGTTGTCTCACATCATAAAATAATGTGATTATATGCAACTTCTATCCCACTGAAGCCTTACATCAAAGCAAAAACCTAGGAGAAGTAAAGTTATGAAATAATGGTTGTTAAGTCACAGGTCGAGATGAAGCTCTTAGTCACAGGTCACAGTGGAATTCTGGCTGGTCAATAGTTTGACATGGTCGCAGGTCTACCTACAGGATGTACCTATGTGACACTGACCTTCTTGTGTACAGCAAGTGTGGCCCAGTTTTGCCACATTAAGCACTTGCTACAGATCACCAAATGAGCTGATTCCTTTAACTCTGAAAGTATACAATTTATATCCCAAAGCTAAAAATGTCATCTTCTACATCACTTCCCTCCTTTTACCAGTGTGACTGGTAAACTGGACCAACTGGTGACTGACGATGGCTTGTTAGTAGTTTAAACTCAACAGTGCATAAAAACCAATAATTTGCAGCACCTATGCATATAGTATAGTCATCTTACTAACTTGGCGTATGCACCTCCTTTGCCAAATCCTTGTCTAGGATGACTTGACATTTTCACAGTACAAAATAAATGTCAGTTGTAGATAGGACCTTGTAGTTGTGTAATATGTAGCTACGTCATTGTGGTGAAGCATCCTGCCATCATAGTTCTAGCTTGCTTGACATCATTTATGTAAGATTCAAGGAATCAGAACAAGGTTGCTATTAACTTTTGAACAGGTGCACATACTTGTAACGTTTGTAACCTCATCAATAAAGGTGGAAACATATTATTAACTCTTGGTGGAAAGTTAAGCTTAAGGTCTGAACCATGCAAGGCTAGAAAACCACGATGGCTTAAAATAAGCATGATGGATTTTCTTAAAACTACCCGCTCGAAACAACCTCAATGTTTACATATCAGATCACAAGTCCAGTCACATGTTGGATGGAATGCACCTAGGGGAATACCCAGTTTGGCATAGCTTTGTATACATATTACATGCATTATGATATTCACAAGTCATGTGATGAACTACGTCATCAACAAGTTACCACAACTTTCACACATTGAAGGCTCTACAGATTGTTCATTTGTACAATAATACAACTTTAACTGAGAGTCAATGACACTATTAATTTGATAACCTTATATGCACTTTTTTCATGTATGTATTCCTAGCAGTAGTATTGTAATTTGATTGTGACTGGTTGAGTAAGCATTTGTACATGTCCAAAGAGCTAGTACATTTACGCTGTGTAAGGAATTACTATATATAGATGTTATTTTTAGTAATGGAACTTCAGTTTGGTCAGTAACCAGAAGTAAGTGTCTGAGGGTGTATAGCATGTCTGGCAGATCTAGGGATTTTCCTGGCTGGGATGAGGTCAGGTGTTACAGTGTCTAAAATCAACCAGCAATATGCCCTTATATGACAAAACACTAACAAATTGCCTTAATTAATCATATGATTAATCTCGGGTATTCCCACCAGCCAACTTAGCACTTCCATCTAAGCACAGTACTAATGGTACATTAATAAGTTCATATGCTAATAGGACAAAATCACTAGGAGCATTATGCAAAACATGCATGCTTTGCAACAAGTCTCAATAAATTAAAGTTAGATGAACAGATCACATGATCTTTTATACGTACTGATGCTTGGTTGAAGCAGCCTTAAAATATAAAATGGGTTTACAAAAGGTCACAGACTAGTCACAATACTGTATTCATAATTATGGATGTACATGAATTTCTTCTGTATGTGAACATACGTATAGCTAGCTACATAGATTGAGGAGTAGCTACTAAGCTATTTGTATAATAATTAATTGTAAATATACATTCTATATTAGCTAAGTTGCAATCAGTGGACAATGGGACAATGGGAAGTGCAGCAGGGGAAAAGTAAATACAGGGAGGTGTGGCTACTGGAAGTGCATGTCATTTGTTGTGATGTCAAAGGAGCTAGAAATAAATGGTGGTGGGGACTGTGCTATAAGTGAGGAGTGCAGAAGGTCAGAAGCTATAAAACTGATGTATAGTCTCAACTAAGAGGAGTTTAGTTTTGCAGGTTTTGTGGGAGAGTTTTTAACTTTAGCATTTTCAGTTTAGATATTGTTGAATTATTGTGTATGCATTGGAAAAGCAGTTTAATGGCAGAGTTGATATTAATAGTGGACCCAAGGACTTTGGGTCCATCGGGACCCTTACAGCCTTTCGTGGAATTAAATACCTCTGCAAGTCATGGCGGCTAGTTTTGTATAACCAGATAGGCCATACTAATCTTTACGGTAACTCTCACATGATGCCTAAAGCCTAAATCGTAGATAATAGACGTGCACTCTGAAGCTTTTATTTATTTCGGGAAATCCTCTGACCTGTTGTAGTTCACTTAGTTTGTTTCAGAACGTCATAGTGTCTTATGTGCCTTATAAGGTAGTGCTTGTGATGCAATGAGTGGTTACAGATAGAGTAGGTTGTGTGTCCTGTACTTGTTTGTAAGGGAAGGCTGTTCTAAAGTTTTCTAAATCATTTGTATATCCTAAGATTGAGTACTTCCTTAGTTTCTTTATACCACCCATACATGATATAATAATTTTTGGCTCTACATGTGACTTTTGGTGATTTGAGGATTCCATTTTTACACTGAGACCGCATACATACAAACACACACACTACACTATACTATACTACGCTAGACTATACTACACCACACTCACACAAATTCAATAAGTCACTGTTACTCCCTGTGTGGCTACAGTATTACAATGCTTTATATAGCTGGAATTAGATTATATTACCTGTACTGATGTATATATGACCTGTTGAATGCTACTTAATGACCCTCTGATAGAAGGAAGGTTTGACCATGTAGCTAAGACTAGGAAGCCATGGTGGTTTAAAATGTACCCAGTACAGTTTTTTTTAAATTCTTCAATGTAGCTACAGTACATTAGCAGGTCACAAAGTGTGTCAACTCCTAGGAGTGGTACATAATTAGGGAAATACCCAGCTCTCTAAGCAAGTGATGAACATCAGAGGTTATTCTTAATCATCATGGGTATAGTGCTGTGTGCAGTACAAAGTGTCTGGGGTGAAAGAGCTTCATATTTTGAGTAATATTAGTACCAGAAGAGGCCATTCATACAGCAGTAGTCAAAGCCATGTCGAAGGCTCCATAAAGAATTCATCATTTTGACTTGGTGTAACCATCTTCTGTCCCTCCCTTGCTGCTGCTACATACAACCCTGAAAGCATACACTGCCAGTTTGGTAACCTTGTACACTTTTAACATGTATTCCTGGGCGAAAATCAAGAGTAAATCAATGCATTGCAAACAATTAAACTTTTCCACAACAAATTTTGTATATTCTAAAACACTAGATGTTCACACTGGTACTCATTGAAGTAGAGATATTCATAGTAGTGCAACTGTTATGACTATCATTTAGTTAGTAGTATGAAGTGGATCGTAGGGTTCCCCTGGCTGATGTCAGGCTGTTGAGTGAGTGTAGAGTGAGGTGGTGCATGTCACCCTTATAAGGTAATAGCAGTGATTATCGTTATTTGATCATATGATAAGAGTTGTAAGTGGCTATGGCTTTATTGCTTATAGTATATGCTCACAGAAAGTACAAGTCTTTTTCATCCTGCTACATCCTCTTGGTCAATACAATGTTTGTAGATTATTTTGTGTATAACAAGGAGTACCAAACTTCTTCTGCTATCAAATTAGAATGTATTGTTGATTTTGTTCACATTCTAATGCTTTGTAGTGGGCTTCATCCATTTAATCAAGAGTTCATAATACAGTAGTAAATTAAGCACAGCACAAAAGAAATAAACAAGTATTTAAAGAGTGTTTTATGAAATAATCATTTCAAGTAAATAATTATTTCAGTGCAAATAGACCATTTTCTTTTACCATTTTGTTGGCTCAATTGTCACCATTAGTCCCAAATCACATGATGGGATAGTTAAGTTGTATTGAGTCACATGTCTCGGCAGGTCTAGGAATGTCCCTGGCTGGGATGAGGTCAGGTGTTAAGTGTCTAAAATGAGCCAGTATAATGCCCTCATAAGACAAAACACTAACAAAAACTAATCACATGATCTTGGGTTTTCTCCACCAGTCAACTTATAGCACTTCTATCTTAATAAGTTAGGCTTAATGAATAAGACAAGAGCATTATGCAAACATACATGTTTTGCTCAACAAAATAAAGTTACTAAGACACATAATTGGGATGCTGAGGTTGTAAAGCAACTCTATAACATAAAAGTGTAGCTATTAATACATGGGTTGGCTGAAATTAATGGCTTCTTCTGTAATATCAATTACAGTTCTTCAATACTATGTGAATACATGCAGACAAGTATAACACCAGTACGATGGTGGTTATATGTACGTAGTATGATTGTACAGAAGCAAAGTATTGTTTATATTCTGGCTGACAATTGTGAGGTCATTTTGTGTACAACAAGGAGTGAGCCAGTACCAAACCACTTCATCTATCAAATTAGAATCTATTGTGCGACTTTGTTCATTATCTAAGTCTTTTGTTGTGGGCTTCATCCACAGCACAAAAGAAATAAAATAGTTATTTAATAAAATTTAATGTTTTTAAGTAAACCATTTCAAGCATTCCAGGGCTGTGTAGTTGCAAAATTAGCAGACCATTTTTCTGGTAGCTACTTTTCGTTGATTTACAAATCACACGATGGGATAGTTACATTGTATAGTCACATTTTATGACATAAATAGCTGTTTAACTGATAGCAGATACACAAAGAATGACTTGGCTGAATTCAAGTGGTTTCTATTGTAACCATATACTGTACATGTATTCCAACATGTGAAGTATATGCTGCACATGGAGAGTGTACAGCATAGCTATACTGTTCTATACAGTGGTGCTATGGATATTACTTATTCATGTAGTTTATCTTCCAACTGCGTACATGAGGTCATTTTCACACTTACACAATTACATAGTTGTTTGAGGAAATGACTTTTCTGTAAGCAAACATTGTGTAGCTAAAGGCTGAAATCAATCAAAATGTGGCAGGCACCATCATGATAATTGGGAACATATCTGTCTGTCTGTTTGTATGCATGTTGTTCTATAGCAGGTGAAGTTTCATCACTTTAAGTTTTGCTCGAATATTTCAAACTTCTGCAACTGTATATTTTAATTACATGCATATATGGCTTACAAAACTCCCATGTTTACAGTAAAGAGTAAATCCAAATAAAGTTTCAGAGCAAGCAATATTACTTTAGTAATGTTTGTGTAAAAGCTTCACCAGTTATATTAGATAACACTGCTACAGATTCTTGGAGAAGCAGGCCGGGCTTGTAACCAGCAGTTAAGGATGTACTATGCCTCACAAATGAAAGCCTCAAAGAGCCCAAAGTTCCCGTGTGAAATTAACTGCACCTACTATGCAAGAAAACTTAGGCAAGGAGAGTTGACATTTTACTTCTTGATTTGGCACCGGTTTCCCAATAAGTAGACTGGCATAAAGTTTCTTGATTGAGAAATTAACTGCTCACAATTACACACAAAAAATTATGACTTTTGAACTAATTATAAACCTTTCAGGTTATGGAACTATTATGCTTAGTCAGTAACCAGAACTAATTGTTGGTGGTGTGAAATAACATAGGGATTTCCCTAGCTGATTGTGTGTGTGTGTGTGTGTGTGTGCGTGCGTGCGTGCGTGCGTGCGTGCGTGCGTGCGTGCGTGTGTGTGTGTGTAATTTAAATAGTGGTATAGATAATTGATCACTTGACAAGGCTAATAATTGTGCATCCCTCCGTTGTAGATTTTCAGAAGACAATGAAATTATACCCTTTTCACTATTGTAGTAACATTAACACCATAATGGAAGTGTAAGACTTTTGTGAATTGGATATTCAGTGAAATGCTTTGTGATATAGATTTTTGTTTGCTGCTTATTGCACTTTTAACTTTCACATATAAAGGTTTTGCAGTTTTAAAAGGACTAAAGTTTATTTTATATTTATAGTAACAACATACTTTATACTAAAAATGAGTGCTTCCCTATTCATACATGCTCAACATACTCCCAAGCTACACCTAATGAGATAATAATGTTGTATAGCCACCATCCTCTATATGATATCAGATACCTGATGTGTATCGCACAAACTTATCAGGTTTATTTGGTAAAAGCATGCAGCAAAGTTTTTGCTTGTTTTTTCTCCTTAAATATTTTTAAAACTACAGAGTGTTATGATATTAAGAGGTAGTTATTGCTTGTATGGGGATCTCTTTGGTTTGAGAAATTGTGTGCATGTGTGTGTGTGCATGTATGTGTGTCTGCCTGAACCCCAACTGAAGTAAACAAAAGTTTCAAGCTAATTCATTTTTCTATGAATAACAGCCGTCTGCAAGTACCCGTGAAAGTTAGCTTTCTCAGTGATCAATTGTTATCATTAAAGAAGTTGTGGTTCATCCTTGAAAGCGTTAAATGGGACTTGTATTGTTATAGGAGTACAATCTTGTTGTATGGTACAGTACCAGGAACATTGAAAATTTGATTTCCATGCTGGGTGTATATGGCAATTAGTTTACTGTCTCCATCGTGTTTTCTAGCATGAATTCTCTATCCAGTGGTCATGGTCTAAGTTGGCCAGTCACCTACAATCCAAGGCTTGGATACACAGTTGGCTGTAATAGACAAAGTGAATTACCACAAAAACTTCTTACTTGTAGAATTTTATATTGGCTTTTTAGGAGATGTGTCCTTTCTACACAAATGACTACTAAGCAAATCTCTCTGTACCAAAAATTACTAGTACTTGTATAGCAGTGAGAGTTAACAGCGAGTATTAACAATACTGGGTTAATATGGGTTCTTTCCGTTATTAACTCTTAGTTTGGTGGCAGTAGTCATGCAAATTAAGTGTTGGTATTTATATACCCTACTTAAGCTTTCTCATGTATGAAAACAATGTACTATATGTTTGCACTGTGGATGATAATCAGATAGTCCTGTTGCATGTAAGGGGAAGTATTTTAATTGATCTTTTAATTACGTTTGCATAACCACTGGATGCTGTGGTTATAGGCATAAAAATGTACAGAAACCATTGGGAAACAGATGACCATGGACACAAAATCTATTGTCACCTAGAATCTAAAGGAGATATCCAAGTTTTTAAAGCAGCACTGGAAACTATGTACATTGATTTCTATGCCCTGTGATGTTTGTCTGCTGTGAGATTTATGAGTTTTTCAGAGACGAAAAACACAGGCAGCTGCTAGTTTTCCTTGTTTACCAGAGGTACAGTACAAGTCTAGAACAAATGGTATGTACTAGCATTGGTACCTGTCCTATGTGTAGGACCATTTTCACATTGGTACCTGCCCTTCATGCAGGATCATTTCCACATTCCACACTAACCACGATGACAAATCAATGCACAGTTTGGGAATGAAGCATTAAAGATCATGTCCTAAAGTGTACTGTAGCATGCATAGTGATATTGCATCTTATTCCATCATGCAAAAAAGTTAATTTAGAAAAAGTATGCACCAAAAAGGTAGGCAAAAGCAGAAAAAAGAAGTTGTGCCTGTGTCTCGATTTGAACCCACAGCCAGCACTGCCAATATAGCAGGGAGGTGCTATACCAGCTGAGCTGTTTGTCTTGTGGTTTGCTATGGAATACAGCTGAAGTTTTCTCAACTTCAAGGCCTTCAACGTGCTGTAGCGGAAGAAGGAAAGCATGTAGGAGCTTGTAAAAAGCTTTGTGACATAGTCAGGATGATGAGCATTTTATTTCACGTGTGAATCGTGTCAATATGTGCACAGAGCATGTGACACAGAGTCTATACTAAACTCATGCAAAACTTTAAGTTTAAGCAGCTTTTTGTAGAATCAAAGAGAACTGATGCTTTGTAACTGCCTCAGCATCAAAGGAACTTGTGGTCAGGGCTACTGATATATATATAATGATATCGCCCTGTGGTCAAGGCAATACATGAAATATAGCCTTGTGGTTTCCTTTGATCTGAGGTGCCAAAGTGATATATTTTTATATACTAGTTTGTTTGGTATTTTTGTTATAGCATACAGCTATATGTGTGACTGTTCTATTAGGGTGACTGCTGTATTAGAGTACCTTCACCTACTGGGGGTTGTCATTTCATATTTTCATTGTGCTAGCATTATGAATACAGCTAGACTAATGATAACGGGGTGTGTCATCATGATCAAGTATAAATAGATTGTTAAGAAATATGGTCTCGGTGCTTGATCATTATTAATCAACCAAGATCGCATTTAATAGTTGCGCATTTAATAGTTGCGATATTAAACCTATTGTGAAATAACTGTAAGTGTTTTCCTGTTTTTAATGCTGTATTTGATGTTAGATGGACTAATATTATTCTGTAAAGGTGATTTTCGTCACATAAGATGCTTCTAGTATGATTGTTAAAGGCAGCATTTTAGGCGGCATACATCATTTTGGGGGATCCCTACTTAAACAGTACTACTTGTTTGATAGGAAAACTTCATTGACTTATTGTATGGAATAGTGAGAACTGTGTTGTGTTCTGTTACAGGCTCTAGGAGCAGGAATGTAAGGACTATATCCACAAATGTGACCGGATTTGCGAAAAGGTACCTTTTCACACATTTTACGTACTAGCAAACAAAATGATGTAACACTTGATGCCTTGCACTGATTAACTTGCTCATAGTGTCAAAATGTAACCAGATAGTGTAGCTATGCTCATTGAAATTTTCAGACAATGATATAGTACAATCAAAAAGTTATGATGCTTCAAAGTTTAAAAAATGGGTCAAATTTCATGTGTGAAAAAGGTACCTTGTCACAAATGTATTGATGTCTTCGGGACAGAAGAACTTACTGGAGGAACAAATGAAGATCTGTAGCATGCTATGGGATGCTGGAATACCAGTAAGAAATATAGTAATTAGAGCTGTCACTATATCACTGTTGTTTACAGGTTGAAATGTTATATCCAAACAGTTCCAATATCAGTTGTGAGTGTGAACAAGTACCATAATTATAGTGGGAGAGGATGAGATGCAAAGGGAGGAGTGAAGGTCAGAAATATGATCTTAAGAGAGGAGGTTAGTTTGATAACACACAGTAAATGATGCATGTTTAATGAATGTGAATGTTTAATATGATTTGACAAAATGTACAGACTGAGTAGTTTTGATATGAGGGAAGGTGGCAGCTCGCTCGGGGCTGTCCGGTGATGTTAGAGTTAACTCAGTCTTCGACACAGTCCCAGTCAAAGGGAAACACAACGATGATGGCTATGCCACTAGTAAAGCAGTTCCAACAGCAACTCGGCAATTCATCGGAACCTGCGCCGCCACGGCAGCCTACGGAGCAAGGTACGGAAGTAGACGTCGAAGACCTCCTGCGTTCTATGTTCGGAGCTATACGAGCCAAAGAAAATGATGTGAACAATGAAATTGACATTGTCGTTGATCCGCCACCTGAAATGAACCCAGGTTTGTCATGTAAGGCATTATTGCTATTACTACCCCCACATAAAGGGTTGGGCGCCGCCACACTATAGCTATATATAACTAACTCGGTAACTCTTCTTTTTTACAATTTTGCCTCACAGATCAATTCAACTACTATATTTGGCACAACCTAGAAAATGACTCTGGCCACCTACCTACATCCTGTTTGAAAATTTATTCTACAGAAGCTTCTTCATCAGCTGGGAGTTGGAAAATCAAGCAGCCAGATGTGAGGTATATTTGCAGCTTGTACTTTCTTGGCTCATATTTTTACAGCCACGTTGTATTTGGATGGTCATGGGGTTTATTTAGTTTAAGTTGTTTAGACTATACGAAAAGGCAGTCCACATAAAATTGTTTGTTTATTTGTGTTTGGTGATGCTTTTGAAATGGCATGAAAACCTAGTTCCCTGGTCACAGATGCAGGTGGTTTTAATTTCCTGTCAACTGCTCAATTTTCATCTGTTACATATAAATGTCAGACAATACATAAAAAGCATGACTGTTCTATTACACAATTTATTGTTTACCTGTAGCAATTACTACTTCCACCAGACACAGTGATAGAGGAACTGGACTCAAGCCCTGATGATGATCAGATCCAGAAATTTGTGTGGGTCATTCCAGTTGATGATGACGACAATCAACAATTTGCCCTAAAAACATATGCAGAGTCTCATTTCCTGGTATTTGAAAGAAACGGTGGTGCTATTCTTCTACCAGGAACAGACGTAAACCTGGAAGTCACTATCTTTATGTTTCCAAATAATGTGTTGAATTCAAAATTGTACACTTGTACATTGTAACCTCAGTACATTGGTGTAATAGCATTTAAATGTACCACTTTCACACCTCAGATCAAAGGAAAGCCAGCGCATGTATATCACATATCGCACTGACTCAAAATGTTAACGAGATATACGCACTATAACCAGTGCATATATCTCGTTAAGGCAGTGCATATATCTTGTTACACACTGCCTTAACGAGATATACTGCCACCAGTGCGCATATCTCGTTAACTTGAGACATTGCACACCTAACAGGAGTGTGCACTATATCTAGAAATCATCAGATTTCTTTGATGTTATACTGTTATCCTCTTCTCTTATATATGGAATCAAGCAAGCTGTGATTGTGGGATTGAATTTTGCCAAACAACTATGATTGTGGGATTCAATTTTAATACACCAACAGTAGTTTGTTTTTTACTTTTGTAAATGTAGTAATTAAAGTAACACAATTAGCACTAGTCTCTTAAATTGCTATATTAGCAAAAGTAAAATCAAACTACTGTTTGATGTATTAAAATTGAATCCCACAATCACAGTTTGTTTAGCAAAATTCAATCCCACAATCACAGGTTACTTGGTTCCCTATATGGTATAACAACTAAAGATTTTGCCAATTAGGTGAGTCTGCATGCTAAAGTAGAACATATTAGTTATACCACGGGCACTCGTGCTTTGCCTGTATATACGCACTCGCACTCAGACCTGCGGCCCTTGTGCTTGTGTGTATATATCAGGCAAAGCACTCATGCCAGTGGCATAACTATTACATATATATAATTATATATAACTTTTGAACACTGTGACGGCAGTATATGTTTTATAAAGTAGCTCAGCTTCACATACCATTGAATGTAAATGTATTTGCAATAGTTTACATACTATACAAGAGTTAATAATATACACTGTAAAAACCGAAGTGTCCTCCGGACACCAAAAATGTCCCAATGCTGACACCATTATCACCAGTGGTGTCATTATTGGAACATTTTGTTGTCCTGTGGAAGCTTCAGTTTTTACAGTGTATAGTATTGATGTTATGATGTACTATTTGCTGGCAGTTGTAGTGCCACGTTAGCTGATGCTGGGTAACCACACTACATAGAATCATTACAGCATAATTTGTTTTTTTGTATATAATTTACCACCAGGAAAAAAAGAAACAAACTTACAGACTAAATGTAATATGTACAGTCAATTATGGATTATAAGAGCATAGGCTACAGTAGCAACTAGCAAAGGTTCTATATGAAAAACACAGTATGTTTGATCATGTCCATGGTATCAGTTTGATCACGTGCATGGCATCAGTTGTATATGTTTGTTCTTTGAAAGCTATCCCACTAGGGTTCTGTGAGAAGGTTTAATGTCTGTGAATACAGGGAGTCAGATCTATTGTTATACAGGCCACAGCTGATCATGCAGTGTCCAAAAACTGAAGCATGCTGGCAGTTTGAGTCCTCAACTTAAATGATATTTTTTGAGCATGAACAAATAGTGTGGAGGCTGAGTGACAGTCAAATATGTAGTTTCAAACTACGTAGCTATATTATAGTTACAGCATGGCGTAGCTACATCACTCATGGAAACTGGAGATCTAAATTTGGCATATTAGCTACCTTTGTGGCAGAGCTATTATTACAGTTTTGTTGACATAACATGTGTTATTTCCCTACTGGGTCTTTTTCAGTTATGATGTCATGAATTTGTGGTCAATGTGCATACTATAAACATGTTATGCTGACACTGCATATTGCCAATTGATTTGCCAACATTGCACATTTGGTGGTTAACACCTTAGATGGACCTCATTTTGTCCATGAAAATCCAATGAGAAAAAATGATCAAATTGTGAAAAGAGGTTTTCAACGTACTTGAGGAATCTGTTGATTTGCAGATCTTTGCATGGTGCTCGATTATAGCTAATTATTGTTATGTTGACCATACAATCACTT
Organism: Dysidea avara; assembly: GCF_963678975.1. Taxonomy (NCBI): domain Eukaryota; kingdom Metazoa; phylum Porifera; class Demospongiae; order Dictyoceratida; family Dysideidae; genus Dysidea; species Dysidea avara. The sequence goes on along the minus strand of NC_089282.1, from coordinate 22,999,741 downwards.
TATTATTGTCAGCATTCCCCGGGGAATTTTAAATGATGCAAAGTATGATGTCATCAATTCGTAATTGAATAGGATAAAAGAGATTAACTCCTTATTCGAAATTAGTTATACAAATCAAATGAATCAATGATGAGTACTACAAGCGTTGAACTGAGTGCAGCTAGCAAAATCGAAATCTCGTTTGCAACCATGCAGAAGAGTATGCAGGGCAGGAGGATGCTGACAGTAGGCGACAATGGAAGCGGTGCAGCCACGGTGTCCCAGAAAAAGTCGAAGGGAAAGTGGCGGTGTGCTTCGCCCTGTCCAGTGTTGTTGGAAATGGCGCACAGCCAGTCGCAGGGAGATGAACTGCTAATAGTGCCACAACAGACCGAAACGCCCCGAGCCGAGCCCCGCCCACTTGACGAAACACCACAGCCGTCCAGCTCACCCCAACCTGTGCGTACCAAGTTAGGTGTTGAAAACGACAGGCTGTCTGTGTACGGAGTTTTACGAGCTGTAGAGGACAAGGATGAAATTGACATCGTTGTTGAGAGGCCAGATGGCACAAATAAAGATTTGTCATGTAAGCATGTAGCTATTTGCTATGTCAAATGTATACTCACAATTGCTCCCCACAGATCAATTCAACTATTATATTTGGGATAATCCTGATGACGACTCAGGTCCTACTAAGCCACCAAACTACATTCTGTTAGAAAATTTGTTATACAAAAACTATTTCATCAGCTGGGACTTGGAAAATCAAACAGCCCAATGCGAGGTAGTGGTTACACAATTGACTGTTTTGTTAGAGTAGTTTAACGTATGGCTGTATCTGGTCTGGTCATTGTTGCTATTTGATAATGTATTGTATTGTATAAATTTCACAGCATCTGCCACTTGCACCAGACATGCTGATAGAGGACCTTGACTCACACATTGATGATGATCAGATACAGAAGTTCGTCTGGGTCATTCCAGTTGATGACGACGAGCACCGGTTTGCCCTGAAGACTTATGGAGAGTCTCACTTTTTGGCATTTGAGAGAACAGGTGATGCCATTCTTGTACCTGGGGCAAAAGTAAACCCGGATGTCACTATATTTACATTTGACATCGGAAACTAACTATTTCCTGTCAATGTACATAACAACAGTCACAAAAGCAATAACAATTGAATGCTGCAATAACAAATTCCACGTGCAATCATACAGCAACTCAACATGATATGTATGTAACTCACATTTTGTAAGTGTACTCAAATATTTTTACCTTTTATAATATAAATTGTAAGTTATATAATAATAACAACTATATTTTTATACGTAGGTAATGGCCAAGTTAGCCATTTTATGCATGCCCATCTACCAATTTCAACATTCAGCACAATGTAATAGGAGTACATGGTCTCCACTACCAATTGCAAGTTAGAACAGACTGATTTATGTACTATTTTGCATGTGGGTGATTATAGTGGTACCTGCCCTTCGTGCATGTTGAATTAGGTGATAGATATATTAGCTTTCTATCCTTTGTTATTAAAAGCATGATATTTACATCCTAGCTGCTGAAAAGCTGTGATCCTAGGCCTGCTATAGTAGCTAACCAACTGGAGCACCAGTAAATGCTGCATGTACTCTAGTTTCTATCCTTCAGTTTCATGACTGCTTCATGATATACACATGTATGTATCTGTACAATTTAGTTTGTAAAAAATCGCAAGTGTTAGTTTGTGAATTGAAACATTGCAATAATTTATGACCACATGTTAAAGGTGAACAGGTAGCAGCTATTAAAATTGTCAAGCTGATGACTTAGGGCTAGACTACCTTTGTTACATTCACATCAGATAAACTGTTAAGAAATAGTGCAATACAATTCCTCGGTCACATGCAACTACAGAAGCCAAATCCTCAAAGTATATAAGCCCTTCGTATATACAGGTTACACTGACACTAGTGAACTTTCCATTGGCACTGAATTATATACATATGTATCATGCAAAATACCCTGCATGAGTTATGCAAAATTACCCCTTTCCACACTAACAAATTCCCACCCCCTTCCATTCCATTCCATTCACTATTCTATTACTTAATTGTAATTGATTGTATAAAGACATTATACATTCGTACAAAAAAATCAGTACTGTATACATTAAAACATTTTGTATGTGTCAAGTTAATTTATGGTTCATTTCATTTATTTTTACTAATTAGTAAGCCCCCGAAGAGGTAAAATGCTAAAACAAGACTAATTTAAATTAGTTAATGCACGTTTAAAATCTGGTTATTAATGCTATTGATTTGTAGATTCTAATCAAGGTCTATATAACATCAACAGAAGTAATCAATTGACACAGATGATGGAGCTGTAATATGCAAACACATAATATCATAATTTTTAAAAGGATTCTACAATGTGTAATTATACCATAATGGATTCTTAATAGCACTTCCAGTTCCATTGTGCTGATCCATAATACCAGAGCATTAGATAACACACCATTGAGAAGAATGTAGCTATGTGTGTATGTGTGTATTGTGTGCATGCGTGTGCGTGTGTGTGTGTGTGTGTGTGTGCGCGTGTGCGTACGTAACTAAAAGTATCACTGTACACTACACTATGTGTTGCGTGATCATCCTCTATCTAAAGGTGTCAATGAATTAGGGCATGTGTAAAGCTTTCATCCGCTCTGTACAGCCTTGATGCTGACTTGTGTCAATGGTCATTACAAATCATAAGACTACTGGAAATTGAAGTTGTCTAAATTAAAAAGGCAATCTTGAGTTGGCCCGGTTGGAATGAGTGGAATCTGAGAAATGATAGTCATGTCCTGCATACTTATAATGGGGAATGCTAGCTTCTGTAGTGCTGGCTGACAGTTTAACAATAACACACCTAAAACCATTTGTTGCATGAGGGAACGTAATATCAGAATTAGAGCACCAACCTTCGATAAGAGTAAGTGTGGGGAAATGTAGACATCTCTATAAAAAAACTTAGAAATCCAGTTGGAAAGTTGATTTCTTCTGATTTACAAATTAAATGACTTATAATTTATTCAACGGCATCATCAGAATCTGTTATCAGAGATGTGTTAATATCATGGTGGGTTTTGTTAAAAGAGTAGGCAGAACTGATATATAATACGGCACTTGGACAGCAAACCTATATACACTCCCAAAGTTTAAGAGTAAATCTGGATAAACTCTAGGCACTCATTTACTCATGCTGTCCACAAAGGTGCCCATTGTACAGTGTAAGTGGATAACATCAGGGTTACTGTGAATAGGAAATCACCATCTCCAACAACTGATCAGGAAACTGTCCAGCCACCACATCTCCACAAAGGTGCAGTATCATGTTAGTGTGGAGATGCGTTACAACCACACATTTCCACAAATAAGATAAAAATCCACTCTGTTACCCCTGGTACCACATTAGATAACTGGTAGAATTTACCTGACACAGTAACATATACACCTCACCCATTGGCTGACTATTGATTACTTGTCAAGTCTCTATGTGCGCGTCAATATGTGCCATGGTTCAAGAGTTAGCATTGTTGCATACACATGGACAGCTTTTCAGCCTTATGAAGTAGACTTTTGTTGACTAATGTTGACTAACCACATGCAATTACTGAGTTATGTGTAATATAATAGACTTCGCGCATGTGTCTTTTGTGATAATGGATGCACACAAGCAACCATTTTCAGGACACTGCATACATCATCACATGCATAGCTATACTGTCTTTGTAATCAGGGGCACATCCAGACTTTTAAAAAGGGGATTGCACTCTGGAGCACGATAGTAGCTAGTTCCTAGCTATATTTCAGAGCAAGTATTCACTCCCAGCAATGTTTTACTGTTTAATCTTACTATCTAGGTATTTAGAAATACAATTGAACTGTAAAACATCAAAATGTAATTATGCTTAGACGCACTTATCACTTATGAAAGTGCTGGAGTAGTAGTTCCAAGTGACGATTTTCAGTGAAGAGAAGAAAGTGATTGTTTTGTTACATACATCAAAGTGTTGTAGTAAATGTTTCATTGAACAATAAACTGGCTTTAGTTTTACTGAACATAAGAAAAACCTGTCAGCAGCTCATCAAATGGAATTAAGGATCCTGGGTTCCATGGAACCCTTTGAACCCCCTGGATCCACCCCTGCTCATTACCATCTACAGTGATTTAGAAGTAAGAATAACTATATAATAAGTCAATGGCTTCCCATTAGAAGATGTGCAGTTATCACGTACATGTACAAAATGGAGACTCTGACAGGCCTTAAATGGCTTGTGCTATGTCTAAAAGTGGCTACATGCTATGCGCCTACACACAAACAGACGGACATACTACACAGCACACATGTGCCATATGCATACACTATAGCTACACCTATGGACTTAATTAAAACTGTAAAATATCTTGGTAGCCCATTTTTTATCTGAGATATTGCAGCACTCTACCACTCCTTGTCTCCTACGTTATGTTATACCATGAGTACATCATTAACTACTACTGGTTAAATATTTGGGCATGCTGGAATAATGAAGTGTACAGTTTCATTTTACACTATAGCTACAAACTCCACCTGGCCAATGTAGAAATGAATTTAAGTTGTAAATATCGTGGTGCTACACAGGGCCGCCCACGGGCAACTGGGGAATTTTGCCCCGGGCTCCATGGCCAGCCTGAAAGGGGCCCCATGAAGGGCCCCTTGAATACCTGTTTAAAAGATCGATATACTCTAATAGAGCAGTCAGATCTAGATACTCTAATAGAGCAGTCAGAGTATTTTTCAGAGGAGCAGTGTAGCAAGCTTATAAATAAGGAGATATGGTTAGTGAGGGCTAGCTATTGTCATTGTCAACATGTGATGACCTTTTTTTTTTGGTCTTTAACTTACATCTTGGGTGAAGTTGTGATTCAGAATGGGAAACCTCCTTGCCCCTGTGGCCCCACTTTAACTCTTTGCCCTGGACCCCATAATTTATCTGGGCGGCTCTGGTGCTACATGCTGTATTTTCTGCAATGCAAGCCATGTAGCTTAACTGCACTTATACCCATGTCAAATCAACAAGGAATTTAGGGTCACCTCTCTGATTTTGACCAAATGTTGTGTGTTTGTAGTAACTGTGGTGCTTATCACTCATGCAAATTTTTATTTCCATACACCTCGTAGTTTCTGATTTATGACCACAAATATTTTGAATATTTCATGAAAAATTGGTCCATCTCTAGTTACAAAATTGATTGTAACTTCACACTGTGTAAATATTTTAAAACACAACTTTCACTGATGGAAGATTGTTGATTGACCTTACCAGTGATCCCTAAATTATGGGATATCTACTTAATTATGGTTCAAAAATACTTTATTGAAAACTTTAATCCTTTATATTCAAAAAAGGCTGTTTGAAATTCTTAAATTTTTTTGTGACTAATGACTGGGTCATGGTCTATGCTTGATAAAATTTTTGTGGTGGGACCACAATGGGCTCAAGAGATATAATGAGTTGTATTGTGGTGTGTAGTGGAATTTGTAGTCTATTATTGCTGTATGGGAGTGTACACCCCCAATAACCACTCACAACAAGGCCATGCCAAGTTTGTCTTACAGAGTGAAGGTGTATAGGTACAGTGTATAACCTGTGTTAGTGACCACCTGTACTGAACGACCACCTGTGTGCTGCAGTTAATTTATACTTGTTTAATTAGATATCACTGTATAACACCAAATCATAAACCCTTTCTAGTAAATCCAAAAGTGGTCCTTATTGGAAGGTGGACGGATCGCCATGTATCCATAAACATGTGAATGCAGTACCATCTCTTCAGAAATATCTTGTTTATTAAGTCTAATCTCGCCATATTGCACTTACGTATGTAGCCCCACTCTGCACAATTCAAATTACATACATGGTTGCATAAGTACAACAGACCTCCTCAAAAAGGATACCCGGGCTGTTGATAGCCATTCATGATCTCACTTTATAAAAGTACGTACATTTGGACTTAACACTTGCTTGCACCTCATGTGTGATTTATAGTACTACAATTTCTAAATGGTTTTTCAAAGTATTTTTGCATTTACACTTTGAAGGTCAGGACAGGCAAATGTTAAATACACATGAAAGTGTGGTCAACATGTTTACCTGTTGTGTGAGCATCTGCATGAATTTTTGTCTTGATCTTCAAAGTGGTCACAAATATAAAGTAATTATAAATTAATTTCACATATTGAGGTGCAAGTAATGCATGTATATGGTTAAAAAAAAAAAACCTCCATTGCTAGGACCATAATAAAGTGCTCATATTACAGAGGTCACAGAAGTATCTTGGTTCAAAGGTATGCACACCACTAGAGTGGGAGTATAAACAGACGTCCTGATTATCAAGGTGTGCAGGTATTTCTTTTGAGGACTTCTGTTATACATAACTATGCAGTCACATAATAATTATGCAACTTAAGTCCACTACAGTGGTATTCAACTTGATAAAGAAGATATATTTGAAGAGATGGTACAACATTCACATATGTTTATGGACACATGGTGGTCAGATTTGTAATTTAAAGTCAACCTGTCTAATAAGGACCATTTTTGGATTTGCTAGAAAGGGTTGATGCTTTGGTGCTATACATTAATGGCCAATTAAATAAGTGCAGTACATAGGTGGTCTTTCAATACAGGTGGTCACTAATACAAGTTGTACTGTACCTAAACACCTTCACTCTGTAAGACAAATTTGGCATGCCTTGTTGCGAGTGGTTATTGGAGGTGTACACTCCCATACAGCAATAATAGACTATAAATTCCACTACACACCACAACATAATTCATTATATCTCTTGAGCCCATTGTGGTCCCACCACAAAAATCTTATCAAACATAGATTATGATCCAATCATTATTCACAAAAAAATTTGAAGAATTTCAAACAGCCTTTTTTTAAATATAAAGGATTAAAGTTTTCAGTAAGGTATTTTTAGCCATAATTAAGTAGATATCCCATAATTTAGGGATCACTGGAAAGGTCTATCAACATTCTTCCATCAGCGAAAATTGTGTTTAAAAATATTTACACAGTGTGAAGTTAGAGTCAATTTTGTAACTAGAGATGGACCAATTTTTAATGAAATATTCAAATATTTGTGGTCATAAATCAGAAACTATGAGGTGTATGGAGCTAAACATTTGCATGAGTGATAAGCACCACAAGTACTACAAATACACCAAGTTTTATCAAAATCCGAGAGGTGACCCTAAATTTCTTGTTGATTTGACATGGAATGACCCACCTGCAATTATTTTCTTTAATTTGTGCCACACTACTGTGTACATAAATAAGTATCAATTCAAGTTGATATTTGCAGATAAATGCTGACTAAAGTTGCATACTGATATTCTATTTCATTCTTGAGCTCCCTGTTAAAGGTTGTGCTTGTGCATAGCTGTCTTTCATGTTCTGAATTAAACTTACCCATGAATGTTAGCAAGTAGCTAGTGTAAAGTTATCCTGTATGTATGTGGCAACAGAGTTATAGGGATGGATTTCTTGGGTTCTGGAAAACCACCAATGAAGAGCATTGAAGTTATAGCTACTGAAAAGGCCATTGGCATGCAAGAATAATATAGTAAAGTTATAAAGCCATCATAAATATTATGTTGATTTTTAGGGTAATAAAAAGAGATACACGTGCCCATGACTGGCCACAAGAAATAAATCTTGTATGTAATTTGTACAAATTGGGATACTAGCTCAAATAGAGCAGTCACTGATGCTCTAATAGAACAATCATAGGAAGAGCATAAAGAGTGAGTAGTAAGAAAGTTGTATTTTATGAATGATCTAACTTTAAATTCTGGATTTAATCATGAGGTCATTTCCAATGAGATAGGATCAGTGTTTTATGCTTGAATGTCAGTATTCATGGGCAGCTCCTGGAATTTTGGCTTCCAATCCAGACTTTTCTGATGCCAGGGCCTAGCTACATTGCAACAATTATGTATTGAAGAACCCTGTATTTTACTGTGAAAATTAGAATGAAAGTATGCCAATGTAGAGAGTCTGGGCCCCAATAAAAGCTTTTTAAAAAGATATTCTTTGAGGGTGATAAGCACCACAGGTACTACAATACACCAAGTTTCATCAAAATCCGAGAGGGGACCCTAAATTTCTTGTTGATTTGACATGGAATGACCCACCTGCAATTATTTTCTTTAATTTGTACTACACTACTGTGTACATAAATAAGTACCAATTCAAATTGATATTTGCAGATAAATGCTGACTACTCGTGGCCACTCGTGATAATGCAGAAGTTGAGGAGACAAGTACCTATAAAAAGTAGATCTGTGATGCAAAGCTGAGTACATGTGGAAAGCATTTACACTAAGCCAGACCTGCATTTGTGCCACTTGAACATATACAAGAATTTAAGCTAGCATCATTATTAATTTTGGTAATTATACAGTTTTGGGGTATGCATGTATGTAGCTATGTTGATGTTTTTACTGTTGCATAATTTGTAATTCAAAAATTAAAGCTAGTTCATTCGTGGTGTACATGAATGTCAATATTCAAATGAGACTCAATTCATTCAGTCTTTTATCGCATTCTTTTGTATTGCCTATACCCACTACATTATATTGTTAAATCTGTCAGTGTGGCTAGGCCAGCTCTCCACATAATGGTATACGTTGTTACGAGCTTACGATTGGAAACTATCTCCTGCAGCTGGCTATACCTTTCAAGGAATACCAAAGTAACTGGGTAATGATATAGGCAGTATACTGATAACAATATCTGTAAAAATACCATCGGCCCTTTCAGGCCAAAAATTGACTGCACCATGTAATTTTTGATCTCTAATGGGACAGCATACCATAAATCTTTGGGTATCGTGCAGAGGCGGAGAACAGTACTCAAAAGTGGGGGGGGGGGGGGGGGGGGGGGGCAAGTCGTTTGGTTTGACTGTAAGTTACTAAGTGTTTTAAAATCCTATAGCATGCAAAGCGCGCCAATACTAAGAGGTCTGGAGGCATGCATGCCCCCACAGGAAAATTTTGAGATTTGGATGCTTTGAGATTGAATCTGAGAGCTTTTTCAGTGGAACATATGTACTTGAATAGGATACTGCTATGCAATGACTTAGTCTCGCGTGGCCAGACCCCAAGGTAGCGCGGCGCTTGTAATTTCCAATCGATAAGCGGCTGCGCGGAAAGGGTCTGGCCACGCGAGACTAGCAATGACTATCATTGAGACACTGTACAATTAGATACATCAGTAAATGAAGGCATTTCAGATAGACTCATGCTGTTGATTATATACATATAGATATAAGTGTTGTAGTGAAGATGTATTGAATTAATTGCATATAGCAGGGCAAACTTATAACGATTCCGCTGAATGTTCTATTAGAGTAGTTAGGTGACTGCTCTATTAGAGTATATCGATCTCGTGCACTCCCAAAAGTGGCCAATACTGATTCATGCAGTGTTCCATGCTTGCATAACCTTTAGCACAAATCCCAGTAAATAAAGGCAAAGTAAGTTGGCTAATGACTAAAGTAGTTGCTTTACTTTGGCAACTGGGCATTGGAAAAAGTGAGGGGGCACTGTCCCTCAGTTGCCCCCTCTGCCCCCCCCTCCCCCTATTTCTCCGCCTCTGGTGCCATGCATGAGAATCACCGCAAACAAGTATATTATAATGCAGTGTTTATATGCCAAAGATAATTTTAAATCGATACTGAAATTTTATGGCTATATAAAAGCTATACTGCATGTTGTTAGTTTCCATTCTATAGAGACGTATATGTCCACACAATGGCTGTACATTCAACATTGAAACTTACCTTAACAACTTTTTGAATAAGCTTCATGTTATCTATATTGTTTGGTACTTGTACAAACACAATCATAAAAATTAATACGTATATGTGTTAATAGATTAATATATATAGTTGTTTTTCATTTTACTCAACTATATACGTGTATATATGTATAGAAATTCAATTAAATAGTACTATAGTGTTGCTATACTAGTGTAGTTGTATGCATATAAAGCTGATAGACATAGTGAACATAAATTTCACTCCTTCACAATAAGAAACAATTTAAAGTAGCTAGTGAGTGTTGCTAATTTTCGAGTATTACTATAGCAGCAGGGAAGAAGTACTAAAAAGTGATAACAAATTGTCACTTCACTGTTTTGTTTTCACAGTGTCACAGTAAGCACAAAAAGTAACATGCACATAACACACACTGTGCACACACACCATTGCACATCCACACACCATACACAGACAGATACACACATGCATTCCTTCTTCTCACTATCATCACTGCTTGTCCAGAGATATTCATTCCCATCCTGACTGGCCCACCTAGCCAATTAAGGGACGCTGAGTAACCTATTTATGACCCTTTTTATTTAGGCCATATGGCCTAAATAAAAAGGGTCATAAATATGTAGCTATGTAGACCCTTGATGGGAATAGCAGAGATCTGAGTCAGTTAGCTACACAGAAACAGTATGTCTCCAGTTTCAGCACATGTGCTACTCTTTTTGTGCTAATTTAGCACATAGGTGTGTCATTTTAGCACATCACAGTATGTGAAAGTCAGTGCGCTAAAACAACACACCAGTTCTCTAAAACAGCACATTGGTAATTTAACATGCTAGATTTTAGCACACGTGTAATTATATGGTGTGCTGTTGTAACACACGTACTGTTTAAAAGCTAATTCAACACATTTTGTGCACAATGAGTGGCACGTTTGTGTGCTATATAAGTGTGCTCAAACTAGGGATGTGTTATAGCTAATAGCACACTTGTTTTTACTGTGACTATGCTATTCAGTTTTGTTGCCAGTGTTATCTTTCCACAAAACTGCATGGCAGCCCCCTGTCCCTGGCAGTTCAGGTAGGGGTCAGGGTCCAGCCTTGCAAGCCAACAACAATTGATCCAAGAGAGGATGGCTGGGTATACAGACCTCTTGTTGAGCTTGTAGACTACTCTATTAATGAGGCCTCACTATAGCTGTATGTTTAATCATGAGTTAATAATACAACTACATCCTGACAGATATATTGGTCCCTGAATTATATGATTAAATTATAATTATTAATTTCACGTTGCTTAGCAACTAGATAGTTATAGCATATATTTTAGTTATAAAACAAAGTTTTGTTGGGCTTACCGTAGGAATGCAGAGCTCGAGGCAAAGTGCGCAGAAGCAAACGAAGAAAGAAGAGCTTGAGAGCAGGTGAGCAGCCGAGTTGGCACGAATGAGTTTTAGGGAACTGTTATAACCTCGGTTATAACTCAGTAGCCGCAGAGAAGCAAAGCAAATGGCGAGAAAGTGGAAGCGTTCAAGCAGTTTAGTGATGCTAGAATTGGCACATTCTGAAGACAGCAATAAAGACGAATTGGTGATAATAAACGAGTGCTACAATGCAGCAGGAAGCGATCCAAAGCCCAGTAAATTGAGAGTTGTCGACTCAAGACTTGCTGTTTACGGAACGATACGGGCGAAACAAGACGAGGAAACTAAAGATATTGAAATCGTTGTCCAGACTGGACCACCAGACCCTTCTGACAAATCATGTAAGCCACAATGTTATGATTCAGTTAATGAACTACCTAGCTAAGCTACAGGTGGTTATTTACATGTGTGTTTATAGATCAGTTCAACTGTCATCTGTATCACGAGTCGGATGCCACAAGCTCTACAAAACCACCTAGCTATATTTTGTTTGAAAGTTTGCTATATAAGAATTTTTTCATCAGCTGGGACTTAAAAAACAAAACAGCAAAATGCGAGGTAATGTTTATAGGTGGTGGCTAGCATAGACATTTATTGTGCAGTGTGTGTGCGTGTGTGTGTGTACGTGTACGTGTACGTGTGTGAGTGAGTGAGTGAGTGCATGCATGCATTGTTATTATTTGTTTAGGATAGCTGGATGGATAGGTGTGGCTCTATAAACTGAATATGACATTGCCACTATACAGTGGAACTTCAGTTATCCAAACCCTTTGGGACTAGGGGTGGTCCATAAGTCTGAAAAGTCCATATCTCTGAAACTGTATATAAAACATTTTTCAGTATTATCAACTACCCTAATAGAACAGTCACTACTCTAATAGAGCAGTCATTTCCGTAGTCAAGAATCCAGATAAGTGAGGTCCAGATAACTGAGGTTCCACTGTAATTATAGTGATTCTGAATTGTACCTAAAATCTAAACAGCCATAAATTTGTCCCTGAATAACCAGAAATTAATTGATCCAGATTAGGTGACAGCTTTGTAGGAGTGCCTTTATTTGTAACCCAAATACCAAAATTTAAGCAAACCTCTCTAATAAAACATACACTATTTACAACTCTAATAAAACGTGCAGTGTCATCATTCATTGTGGCGGGTTATAAGACAGACCTTGTTACAGAGAAAGTCTGATAGAGAATAATTCCATGCACATAACTGTATACTGTAGTCGGCACGCGTTCACCTGAACCCCCGCCAAATACAGTAATATCAAAGAAATGAACATGTGTTTACTCCCAATGGTTTTGTACTGGAACAAACATGTTTTCATGTTGTAAACATGTTTGTGCGCCTAAATTGTCCATACTAAATGTATGGGATATTTTTAATGCTGTTGTTACTGTTCTGGCAGTTATGTGAATAAAAATAAAACTTAGACAAAAACGGGTTTTCAAAAGAAAAAATCTGTGATCGGGAATTGAACCCGGGACCTTTAGTGTGTGAGCCCAGAGTTGTAGCCACTGTGCTACATAGCTCCAAGCTACCTATCTCCCTTAGTTTCTACCTTATATGTCTCCAAGTGCAGTAACTTCTATATATAGACAGTAAGGCAAAGAAGAAACCAAAGCTGAACCCAATCCCAATCCTAAACCCTAATGCTAATACTACTTGTCACATGCCCTAAAGTCAAATACTCAGAGCAACTACTAGACGTGTGCCCCAAAGTTGAATACACTGGGCATAGCATGTAACTAGTGTGTTTGATAGTAAGAGAAATCTAGTGGACTGCCAGAATAGCCCTGACAAAATATTTCCGGCTGCCAGAACAATAGCAACTTTGTATTTTTAAAGCCTCATAACTCACTTGTTCTTGCCTGTATCAAAGCACTTTTTTGATTAACAGTTCTGGCATTTAAAGGGCTTCACAGTGCTACTAAATGTTTGGGCAGCTGGCCCATGTAACAAGAGTTAGTAATAAGAAACAAGGGCTCAGGTGAACGTGAACCGACTATAAGGTTAGCATTTATAACAATTATTGATCCATGTTCCTACCTATGAAGTGTAATACAGCATCATTATAGAAATACTATGATTGTGCTTGCTTAATTACATCACATCTTTTCACTGTAAAAAAATGAAAGTGTGCCAGACACATTCGAAGTGTATCTGACACAACAAAAAATGTCGCAATATACACACTTTTGCATATAGTGTGTGTATATTGCGGTGTGTCTGACACACTTCAGTGTTTGTTAGGTATATAACCAGTGTTGGGCAAGTTACTTTGTAAAAGTAACTAGTTACATATTACATATTACTTGCAACAGAACTATTTAGTTACAGTTACATATTACCCATAAAATAAAGTAACTGTAATAATATTACATTACTTTGTGTCCACAGCCTTAAGCTGTCACGTGTGAAACTACCACCTTATCACGTGACATGATTGCGTTGTTGGACAATGTGGTTATAAGTAAGAAGCTAGTGAATAAGCTTTATTCAGTAGGCCTCGTTACTTCGTTGTGGTTAGGCGTTACTCAGAGGATTACTAACGAGATTAGTAACTTCGTTACTTTTAGTAATAATATTACGTCATATTAGACTCGTTACAGTAATTATATTACTTAGGTAACGCGTTACGTTTGTAAGTAAAGTATCTTACGTTATATTACCTGTTTTCATAGCGTATTTCGTTATATTACTTTGTTACCACAAAAGTAATAATATTACATAACGCGTTACATAAGTAACGCGTTACTCCCAACACTGTATATAACTGTACCACAATATCCTGTATAGACTAGTACGAACTGCAGTAATAGTCGTATGTTTCAGCACCAATAGAATTACTGTGAAGTTCATGATTGACACATGTCAGAGTGTGTAGTTAGAGTTAATGGAGGGGACTTGCACTTTGAAATGAAAGGTGTACTACAGATTTAAATCGTATAGGGTTGTAGTACTTGGAACTAATAGAACGTTCACTATTAATTATAAGCAAATAAATGCTGTAAAAAAATAAGTGGTGATTTTAGCGTAGCAAAAATAGCCTACAACATCATCTCAGAAACCTCAAATTTCTGTGAGGCCATGCGTACCTCAAATGCACCAGAAAGGCATACATAATCATGTGAAGGAAATATGTTTTGTTGATTCATGATAGCACCTTAAAGATTTTATGCTTGCTATGTTCATTCAGTTCACCATCACAATGTCTAGGGGTAGTGAGGGACACTTTTGACATACCACAATGGGGACCTGTGTGACAGGTAAATCCTGTGAATACAGCTAGATATAGTAAAAATCTTGTCACATGTATATGTAAACTCTTTTGAATGAAATAATATGAAATAATATAGCTGTACATGCTGGTTGTTGTCATTGTTGTAGCAACTATCACTTGCCCCAGACACAGTGATAGATAATCTCTGCTCAAAAATTTACGATGCAATGATCCAGAGATTTGTGTGGGTCATTCCAGTTGATGATCGTGAAATTGAGCAGTTTGCTCTGAAGGCTTATGGGGAGTCTCATTTCCTGGCATTCAAAAAGAATGGTGATGCCATTCTTGTGCAAGGAGCAGAAATAAATGAAGAAGTAACAATTTTTAAAATTCGATATCAGTGAAACTGTTGTAAAGAATTACTGTATGCTTATACACACAAGTAAATAGCACTTGCATAATTTCTGACTGAACAGCATTAATTTATAGTCATGCTTGCATGAAAATGAAGTATGCATGTTTGTGTGTGTGTAGCAGAAACATCTCTTAGTGATTATTACATACAGCTACATAAATTTTGAGTCTTGCAACAGTATGGATGGTTGAAAATCTGTTTGCTTAATTTCTTTTTGTAGATGATACTAAGTGTTATAAACCTATATTTGTGACTCATCTGCATGATCACCATCAACTTTAAAATGACCCTATTTCATTTTACAGTTGGAGTATAAGATTGAATCTCCTGTTTAGTCTAAGTAAACTCCTATTCATGTCCTTCAAATCCATTATTACATCATATTCTATTGGAACTACCAGCATACCTATAAAACACTATCTAGGTTTACTATGTCGTACCTTTTCTGATAGCATTAACATCAACTGTAAAAAGCAATATATACTTCTTTTGTCTGGTCACAATTAATGTTTTCGTCTGCTTTATGGAAACTATTACCTCATCAAGCAGTATTCAACTATTAGAATGCATCCAACGGCGAGCAACAAAGTACATCTTGAATGATTATACTATAGTGACTACAGAACCTGTACGTCTAATGAAATTAAAGTTACTTCCCTTCATGCATGTACATCCTTGACATTAATGATATCATGTTTTTTATTACCAGCTTGAAATTTTCAACCAACTCTATAGACCATGTAAAC
Source organism: Dysidea avara (assembly GCF_963678975.1). NCBI lineage: Eukaryota > Metazoa > Porifera > Demospongiae > Dictyoceratida > Dysideidae > Dysidea > Dysidea avara. Next base: position 22,984,087 of record NC_089282.1, on the reverse strand, counting down.
TTCACAATCGGATCTACCAGTGAAGCAACTAGCAACAAATTACAGTGTATAAGAAAATCAAATAATCACAGCCGCAATTTTTATAGACTACCACACCCCTGGAATACATTACCAATTACAAACCATGCATGAACTGTTGCACCCTGCTACAATCAAATATAAATTTCAAAATTATTTTTATAACCATTTTGAACAAAATTTCATATCTAATAATCCATGTACGTACTCTTTCCTATGCCCATGTAGTAGATGTAACGAATCACCCAATGTGCCAAATTTTGATTACTTGTAGTTTAGCTCATTAATTATTTATTATACTTGGCCACCAGTACAGAATACTGGTGGACCTTCAACACACTGTAAAATGTACAACCCATAATAACCCATATTCTCCCAGCATCTATTTTCTGCATCCACTTGAAATGTTTTTTATAGCTGGATGGAAAGTGTTTTGTCTAAACCACCCATTCTATCAGTTTAGTAACTTCTTAGCAAAAGCTAGAAATATACATCTATAAATTTCCGTAGAAGGGTCTTGTTTATACAAGACGACAATAAATTGTCATTAATACTCCTACTCTTTCACGCGCCAATGAATAATATTATTCCAGTCATAAAGCCATTATAGAACATCCTTTTCTGCTCCAATTTTTTCTGCTTGTAGCTGAATATTGTGGCTATCCAATGAAACACCAAATATTGCCAATAAATCTACCATACTTCTGGTAAAAAATATTGAAAATATTTGTTGCATTTAAATCTATCACAATCCCAAGTGGATTATTTTATTATCATACTCAATTGGTCACTGAACAATAGAGAACTATAATCCTGAAAATTTTATCATAATGTATGTAGGAGATATAAAGCAATATGTGGAGTAGTATAAAACGATATTGTGCAATATTTGAAAGATTAAGGGATAATCATGTAGCTGGCTACTATACTGTTGTAATTCTGTGTGTTGGAAAACAATTAGTAAAATTTTGCTGGTAACCCCCAAAACTGCAAAATCAGTAGCCCTAAGGTGACTTTTTTTGCTTCCATTTGAACACTTGCATATTGCAGTGATTCTGAACCATGTGACACATAGTGTTGAAGTTGAACCATCTTTACAACCATTATCAGGGGAATCTTTTCAGCATAGATCAGCTAATGTTGAGGATGGTGCCCGTCTTGATGTTGTTGCCAATGGTTTTTGGGAACGTGGTCAGAAAGTTATTTTGATTTCAAGGTGTTTAGCTAATCCTTTTGCTTCCACATACTGTTCAGTATCTTTACCCTAGTGTTACAGGCTTGCGGAACTAGAGAAGAAGAGAAAATATGAAGAGAGGATTCATGAAGTAGAACATGGGACATTTTCTCCTTTAGGCCAATGAAACTTGATTACCAGTTTCTCGCTCAGATTTTTGAAAATTTGATGCGGGCGGGCGGTTATTATTCATTATTCATTATTTTCCAAAAGGCACAACACACATCCCAAACATGAAGATTTCTGCCAAAAAAGTGAGTCTACATTGATTACTCCTGCATTAAATAGCTAAAATACGTTACTAATCCATATAACAAGTGATTTTTCCATTAGAGTATAGCTCATTGCTCCATTAGAGTAAAAGTGACTGCTCTATTAGAGTATTTCAATCTGAAATACCAATAATGAAATTCCATGCGGGTGTATCAAAAGCATGCGGGCGATGACGCGAAACTGCTAATCAAATTTCATTGGCCTTAGTGTTTTCATGCACTGGAGGCATCGTGGGTCCTTTGGCCACAGTGGTGTACAAGAGAATGGCCACTCTGCTGTCAGAAAAAATGGGCAATCTTACAGCAAGACCCTGTAAACTGAGTTTTTCCATACTCCAAGCAGCCATTACTTGTTTGAGAGATTCTAGATCAGGCTACCACCGCTTTGGCCTCAGAGTCTGGAGCTATTGACCTTGTGTGTACAGAGGGTAGGATCAGTTCATTAGATTGAATCTTTAAGTATTATTATCTTTGTGTTGTTGTCTGTAATTTTGCTTGTTTGTATCACTGTAACACTTCTTGCAATTAAAACGTGATTATGTAATCACGTTACCGCAATACGCAGGAAGCAAAAAAGTCTGTACGAGTAGTGAGGGAATAAACGTCTTAATGATTAAGACAAATATACATTACTGTCATTACAAGCATACAGGGATGTAGTCTCGTGCCCACACCGCTTTTCTTTTTTTTTTTTTTTTCTTTTTTGTGTCCCCCACACAGTTTCTCAGTTAAAAAAATTTTTTTATAGCTACCACGTCCAACACCCCAACACATTAGTGCTGGTGCCACAACACATCCCCAACACATTAGTGCTGGCGCCCCAAGACATCCCCAACACATTAGTGCTGGCGCCCCAACACATTAACACTGAGTAACATCGACTGCAATAGCTAGCTAGCTAGCTAAGTCTTTGCTTGTATCGGTGGACTCGACTACACTGACTTCCTCTCGGATTTAACTACTATAGGCGTGCCAGCCGCTCGTTAAGGTTTCAGTGCATGGCTGCTACATTTTTATTTGGTAGTGAAGGGCGTGGCTTAGTCTGGCGCCGCCCGACCCTTCGCATAAAGTAAGGGTCTGGTGAAATACAGATACTAAATCATTTCTAGCGCCCAGATTCGGCGCTAGCCAATTAGTGCATGCCAATGACGTTCATACAGAAATCACCTTGGCAACACAATGCTTTTGTTCGAATTGAAGTGCAATCATCTGACGTAACAAGCATTACGTGCGCTGTCTAATTGAATTCCTTTTGAAATGATTAGGTATTTGTATTTCTCCAGACCCTTACTTTTTGCGAAGGGGCGGGCGGCGCCAGACTAGGCGTAGCTAGCTATGTTGACGCGCCTTCTGTGCGGTACTGAAGTTATGTAAATTATGTAAACTATTCGGGGGGGGGGTGCTGATGATCTGTAGCTGAGGTTAAGCGACTAGAAACTGTAGTGATGGCGACTCCGCCTAGTCCTCGTTGTAAATGGGAGCGTGCGACAGGTTCCATAATGTTGGAGGTTGCTCGTACTAAGAGTGGAAAAGAAGAGGTACTAGGCATATGCAACGAAGGCAATCTACTGATCAGTCCAAGTGAGACCGGCGTGGGCGGTGAAGTGATTGTCAACAACCAACAGTTATACATATATGGAGCACTACAGGCACAAAAGGACCCAAAAGGGACTATCCATGTCTACGTTGCAACCGATATGTCACACACAGACCCGTCTTGTAAGTGTACTATCGTTGTTACGATACGAATCAAGTTAATGATTAATAGGCGGGGCTAAAGCTTGCATTATGAACAGATAATGATATCTTACAGGGTTTACTAGTATAAAACCATGTGCACCTTATATTGTATGTTGTCCAAGCAAACTTATAAAAGCGCACAACCTCTATGCTCAGCTAACTATGAATAGCTTAGCTATAGCTAGATTTCGATGCATATGATCATATATGGGGGATTTTTATTGTGCCCCTAACTCAGAGAGTTTGCATAACTCTAGGACTCACAGTAAACATGGTGGAATGAAAACAGAAAATTTATTTGTACCATTATCCATAATAATTATGCCAAGTGCTGGGAGACTAAATCGCTCCTCTATACTTTGTATCTGGTAGTTATTATCTATTGCAACCTAAGGTATGGTATGGCAAAAAATTGCTACAGCTTTGGATTTTCAGTAAAAAGTGAGGGAAAAAGTATTGAGAGTTCTATTGCAAAAACCTCCCCTAAGCAGAATTAGAAAATTTTACGTAATATTTGCTTTGATGTCTGAGGTTACTAAATCCAATAGAAATTAATGGCGAAATAGTTAGTAACCTGTGATCTTGCTGGTGGTTGTTTACTAAATTCATCAAATGAAAATTAGCAAAGACAAAACTAAAATGTCCTTACTGTTAGCTTACTTTCTGGACAAGACAGGCATCATTAGCATTCAGCTAGGTGTTCAATACCAATGTCCAGCATAGTGTGGCACTGACACAACAAACAAAGGATAAGCATTCTAGCACTCACAATTCCCTTCTTAATAGCATACTTTCTGTACAGGACAAGTATCATTTTAGCCCTGGCATATAGTAATTACTTGATACTGGCACTGTCATGTTATGTTATGAATGTCACGCCGGTGCAGTGGCACTGACGCAATCAACTCGACTTAAGGAGATAAATCCCAGTGCTAACGTGCAGTTTGCCACTTTCTCTTGCTTTCTTAACAATTGAGTTTGTGGGTAACCTCGCCCACATTGTCCTTGGGTCTCTAAATAGTGAAGAAACGTTGTCGACCCGTTCTAACTAATACTTAGTCACCACGGCACAAGTATGTTATATATTTTAGCATACCTACCAACTCACTTTGTAGTGCCAATAGTCTGTTTTATTATTATTATTGTTGTTGTTGTACAAACAGGGGCGGAGAACAGTACTCAAAAGTGTGTATGTGTTTGTGTGAGTGTGTGGGAGGGGAAGTCATGTGGGGTGGCTGTAAGTTACAAAGTGATTTAAATGAATCTGAGAGCATTTTCAGTGGTCCATGTGGATACTCCTATGCATAAGCGGTGGAAGGGGGGGGGGGGGGGGGGCTGAAGCCCTCCCTTGGTCTGCTGAGGGGGGGCTTAGCTCCCCCTCAGAATGATATCACGCGAAATTATCCTTCTTGGTGTGGGGCTGAAAACATGATAATGATCGAGATACTCTAATAGAGCAGTCACTCTAGTAAAGCAATCACAGTATTAGAGCAGTGTGTAGCAAGCTATGTAAGGATTTTTATGTAGTTTATCAGTATAAATTCATAGCTGGTGAGGTGGGCACCTATTGTCAGCTGGTTGTGACCTTTTTTCCTCGTTGGTCACCTTACCAAACCAGAGACAATGTAGTGCCTCAGTTCATTTCTACCCCTGGTCAGCCACCCCTCATATCAATTATTTCCTCCGCCACTGCTCCTATGATATTCTAACAATGACTACTGTAGATACAGCAGTAAATAAAGTCATTTCAGACAGACTCATGTTCTTGATTATGTATAGATATAATGTGTTAGTGGAGACAGATTGAATTAATTGCAAAGCAGAACCAACTCATATGATTCCACTGAATGTTGTATTAGAGTACTTAGTTGACTGCTCTATTAGAGTACCTCGATCTCATGCACTCCCAACACTGATTGTGTCACCACAGCAGTTGACTAACAATAGACAAAGAGGCACAAAGAAGGCTGTAACAGTTTTTAAGATACAATTCAATATTCCTTAACACTTCTAGGCAATTTTTCAGGCTGTCTTTCACGTAACCATCTTTGGCATTCTCACTTTTCCATCGCTCATGCCTCTTAAAAATCCGGTCTGGGACTTGAGTATTTGCCGTAGCAGTGGCACCCCCTAACCTCGTACTGTGCAGGCCAAACTCCTGGGCTGGGAAACCCAAAGCTGCTATCTTTTTGAGAAACAGACTGTGTAACAGCTGTAGCTTAATATTTTCCTGAATCTCGAAACCTTTCGTCTTTCTTCATTTTCAGGATTGTCTGGAATAGAAACCTCTCAACTCTCAATGTCATCTCCACTCTGTGCAGGTAGCTTTCGAGCCTTGATACTGGGCATGTTTTTGACCTGGTTCTGGCAAGCACCACTTCATCCCCTTGTCTCAATTGGTCATTCTTACTTCAGAGGATTCGGATGGTCATCACATCTCCAGTGATTCTCCAGTGATTGAAAAATCACATGGCTGTAGCTCCACTAGTTCACTGAACCGTAGAAATGAGGCGTAGTCCAGTAAACATGCGGTCGCAAGCCTCATATCAGAAAGTTACCCCGACTGATCCACATCTGCTAATGTTGCCTCAACCATTTCAATTGTGAGTAGCTCCTTCTTCACCACTGGCTTTGCTAGGGTACTTCGCAAGCCATCCAATGTTGCTTTCACCAATGGATGGGCTGATGGTGAGGCTAATACAGAAGTAGAGTTGACCCAGGCCAATGTATTGCAGGCTTCTTTGGCTACTTATTTGGAAGCTGACTGCTCTCCAATGTACTGCAAGTACAAGACAAACTCATGTGGCCTGGCTGGGATTGGTTGCACCTTGTGAGCCAGTGCCCATCTCTTCCAACCTTTGAATGTACCAATGTATTTTTAACAGAGCTATCAGCCCAACTATGCAATACTGTATTTGGCAACCTGCTAGCAAGGTCTTTTAACTCTGGGTCTTCTATTTCATTGATCAACTTCCAGCACCCATGTGTTAACATACCTATACAGAACAAAATGTCATGCACACATTGTCTTGAGAAGGAACAGTTATCTAGTTTGTCACACCCCTGCGAATCTTTGACTTTCCCCAGGTCTCAATACTGATTTGAGTTTAAGCTGTGACCAACACAACACTGTAGCTATGAACCGTGACCAATACAGCACTGCAAACAAATCAATGAACTGTGACCAACACAGCATTGCACCTTTGATTTATGACCAACACATCATTTTAATCCATTGAACCGTGACTAACACAGTATTGCAAATGAACTGTGACCAACACAGCATTGCGCTCCTGAACTCTGACTAACACAGTGTTGCACTTCTGAACTGTGACCAACACAGTGTTACACCTCTGAACTGTGACCAACACAGTGTTACACCTCTGAACTGTGTGACCAACACAGTATTACACCTCTGAACTGTAACCAACACACTGTTGCACCTCTGAACTGTGACCAACACAGTGTTACACCTCTGAACTGTGACCATCAATCCATTGAGCTGTGATCAATACAGTATAGCACCTCTGGGCTGTGACTGCCATAACACTGTACATCTGAACTGTGACAAACACAGCACTACACCTCCCAGCTGTGACCATGCAACACAAGCTGCACATTTGACTGTGACCAACATGGCACTGTAACTCTGATTTACAACCAAAATTGTCATTTCTCTACTTTTTAAAAATAATTAATTAATTTTTTTTGAATTTTAAAATTGAACTTTTAAAATTTATTTTGATAACATAGATAGAGATTTTATCTACTCAAATATTGCATTGGAACCAGATAGCTAGGACTGGTGCACTTGAGCTTCCAGGTACAATTAGCCCATCACCACAGGGTAATTCAAGCCACTCTAAAATAAAATCTGCTGGCTTAGTACATTGGGAAACAATAAGGGCTAGAACGGGGAAGACAGCCACTGGAGGACAATGAGGGTGCCTTTAGCTCCTGATGCTTGAGCATGTGTAATTACCCTAGGGATCAAATTGACAGGTGGAAACAACCAGTTGTTGTCCGTACTCCAGTTGCAAGTAAATGCATCCACAGCTTCAGAATCTGGGGCCCAAAATCATGTGTTAAATCTCTCCAGTTAAGCATTTTTTGGGCTAGTAAATCTATCGATACTGTGTGGACCCCAAATCTCATCTAGCCATAGGTGGGTTAAGCATGTAATCATCATAGTCTACAATACGGCTGAAATAATCAGCAATTCATTCTTCTTTCTGGGAATCCATTCAGGCTCTAGTCTGATTCTATTATTAACACACACAGAAAATATGTCTAAAGCTTCAGCTTGCAAAGCATGTTTGGGACTGCCGTGTTAGACAATTCAAACTACATTCTGGTTGTCTGTAAACCACCGACTCGCTCATTTGTAAGTTTCTTTTGGAATGACTTTAAAACTAGATTTACTGCTTGCAGCTCTCGCCATGTGGAGCTCTGGGCTGCTTTTTCAGCAGACCACTGCCCATTGGCAACTAGACTACCATGTTCCACTGTATATCCTTCAAAATCTGTATAGAACTAGCATCTGAATATACCAACCAGAGTGCTGATGGTTTGGGCCATATATTCTGACCATTAAACTGAGAAATTCTTTCAACCCAAAAATCAATCCCTTTCAGGGCCTTCTTAGTCAGGCTAAGTGTTTGGTACCATGAGGTTCTACTATTGAGCACAGCGTATAAGCCACGGGTCATTAGTCTGGAAACTGAACCCAGGGCTATAGTGACATATAGAAATTATTGTGCATGCAACACTGGCTATCTGCCTTGCACCAACCAATTTGGCTTTTTTTTTATCTCTTGCAGTTTGCAGTTTAGTTTACTTATTTTGCTGTCTGGAACTGAAAACTCACCCTTAGATAGGTCAATAACAAATCCAAGCCATTCAATACTGTGAGATGGGTCCCATATTAAGCTTTTTTTTCTACATTGATGACAAAGCCAGCATTCTCCAAATCACTTTTAACTATGACACTTTCACTTATAGCTCTATCATTACCTCGTACAGCCACAGTACCATCATCAAGGTAAATAATGGCCTTCAGTCCTCTACCTCTCCATAACCTAATAAGTGGCCTCAGTGGGCCCCCTATTTCTCCGCCCCTGTGTACAGACCTCAAAAAGAGTATGATGCACAAAAAGGGTACAATTACTATATACTGTCAATTACAAAAACATTGTATTAGTATACAATATTTACTACACAAGACTATACACATTGATATATCATTAGCTAAACAGTTGCTAGTCCAGCTAGGCTAAGTTTGAATTCTGTTAAATCAATCACGTGTTGGGGTAAGGAATTCCAAATGTTAATTGCTGAGGGAAAAAGGAAAATTTATAACAGTCAATTCTAGTCATTGGGGTTAAAACCTTTTGTCATGGTATTAATATTGATTTCATCAACTTTCAGTACGATTTCTTCGCAATAGCATTTCAAAAAAATTTTCTAGCATACAACACATACATTTTTTACCCTCAAATAATGGCATCTTATTCTATGCATGCATGTGATTTTATAGAGTGCCACACCCTAGATCACAACACGTCTGCATGTAGCCTGCAGATTGAGTGATGAACTTTTTTGTGGCCTTATTGGTATTTGTCCATTTTTACTTTAGGCTACTTTGTAAAACAATTTATATCTTAAAGTTCATTCTCTGTCTTCTGTAGTCATCATCTAATGGCTAACTGGATATGTGAAACTTGATAGTATGTAAAAACTGACAAGAACGATATAGTCAATGTTTGTCCCTTTTGTTTGCTCAAAGCAAACCACCTCCGATATTTGTCACCTTGTGACATTTGCCAGTAACTTTTCCCCCTGTCTGCAAATCTTATCATTACATAGATATTAGAATATGCATGCACTGTTGGTATAGTCTGTCAGACCATTGGTGCTCTGGGGGACACATACACATACAACCATGCAAGATTTCAAGATAGCTTGTTTTTTGTTGAAATGTTACAGTAAAATGAGTAAATAGTGCCATCCATTGTAGTACCAAACTGCATTTAAACCCCATGTAAGCCGGCACACCTGACTGCTGGAGTTTAGGGTAGCGTGATTGCTTTATTAGAATCTCTGACTGAGCAACTTAATTGACTGAGCATCTTAATTGACTGATGCAACAATATCATTGATATAATAAGACTGAAAAAGTATTGAAACCCGCAGTGTGGGTGGGGATAATAAAAAACTTTATGGCACATAATAAGAACAAGATCTTGATCCCAACAAGTTTGGCTCCACACATTGTTCAGCCTCTGAAATGGTGTTGTTCTAGCTGTGGATGATCTTTTAGTTTAGTTTTAGTTAGTAACAAATATTCAGAAATGATTTTAGTTAGAAGCAACTAATTTTTTTGCATTAGCTTTGCCAGGACGCTCACTTTGCTCGCTCCAACCCTCAAACTCACCATAAACTTACCTTCTGAAAGACATTATTGTGCTTAACAGACAAACCTGATGTTACATGGTTATGGTCAGGTTCAACCTTGGTTTCTTCTTCACCTTTGTTACTTCAATATAGCGGTCACTTAATTCAGTTATATATTTTATGCTAAAGATAGATGGTAGCTGGCAGTTGCCACTGCATGCAAATAGCTATCTATGCCTGTGTGTTGTAACAGTAAATTTATTTGTAGTGTTATGATTGACTTGTGAGCATATCTGCAACCAACATGCATGCATGCTAACATTTAATTGGTCACTCAAACATAGGAGGGTTGAGCCACATCATCGACTTACATACTTGCACATTTGCTTGGTATATATACGTAGCTAGAATAAGGTCCCAAAGATGCACCGATATACTAATACTTTTATTGATATATATATATCAGCTATTTTAGTGTGGTATCAGTTTAAGTGCCCAATACCAAAACCACTACTATATGACATCATTTAATATTGGTTTTCAAGATGGCAGCATGCATAGCAAGTGGAATGGGGCGTTATAGAAGAACATATAGCCATGAATTACTTGAAAGCCAGTGATTATGAAGTTGAATGGGCACTATAGTTCAAAGCTTGATTTGGTTTCATTAGATTCGGATGTTGCTTTACCCTCCAAGCTTCATTGCGATGGATACTAATATATATTTTTACTACTTGTGGCAGCTGGCATTTATGTAAAATTTTTAAAGTTGGAACTTGGAGCTACCTAAGTGTTGGGGCCTGTAACCATCAGTTATGTTCATTAATATCATTGTAATAACAAAGCTTTGAAGCAATTCTAAAAAATGAAACTTCAGTGAGTGTATTTGTAATCCATTCCAAACCCAAGATTCACTGAAGCCATGCATGATTATTATTATTATTATTAGTACTTTACAGTGACCAGCACTGAAGGTCTGACAGCAACATGTGCTGCAGCCTTTGGATTACCTAACCTAACAAGAACTGGAGACTTTAAATGATTACTTAACCTAGCTAACAATAAGGTGAAACAGAAAAGGGCCAAAGAAAGGAAAAAAATCCCTCCTACCCCAGGATTCGAACTGCAGGCCACCCAATGTCTAGTCGAGCGCCACGCTCAGTCTCCTCCAGGAGGGATGGATTTTCTTCCTTTAAACCTAAGTATTTGTGATTCAGTACATGATGACCACCAAACAAGGCCAGGGTAGTCATTACCAATAGCCCTGTTGAACCATCTGCAAGATTTTGATTGATGCAAATGTACATAGCTTGATTACCTGAAAAGAGTCTGATATTACTTGATGATTTAGCACATATTTTCGTATATTCTTGTTTTCTTTTTGAGCTAGCCACTTCTAGGACTTTTTGATCACTTTAATCAGTGCAAATTTAATGCTTGATTGCTTAATTTTAATGATTTTAATCCTGGTCACAGATAGTTCTACAGGATTATTGGTAGTGACTACATCTCCCTTGCAAAACTGGCAAGTCAAGCAACAAGCAATGCTATAAGATATTAACAAGTGTATTTTAAGTAAGCTGGCTTATTAAACAGCATTGGAGATACTGGATGTTTCTTGTAAATAATACCTCTATGGCAAAGTATCAGTATCAGTCAGGTATTGGCCAACTTCCACCTAAAATGTATTGGTATTGAATTGGCTGGTAAAAAGTGGTATAGGTGTATCATTTCCCATCACACAAACAATCTGCATGAACAGATAAGATACTCTCCACTAGTTTATTTAATAACAAAGCTAGCTAATGCAATATTGTATTTTATATAGTTCAATTTGAGTATTACACCTTCACGGGAAATCCTGACAGTTCAGAAAAGCCACCTACACATGTACTCTTTGAGAGTAAACTGTATCCAGGCAACTTCATCACTTGGGATTCTTCTGGTACTATAGTGAAGTGTGAAGTAAGCATTATAGCATCATCAATAATCATCTATGTTAATACTTGTTTATCACAGTTCCATGAGAAGAACTCTCATGGCCTTCCAGACATTAATATACCAGATGGATGTCAGGTGACAAGACTGAGCCCCAGAGATGAACGATATGTGTGGGTAATCCCAGTGGATAGTCGAGAAATTCCACAATTTGCTCTTAGAACATATGGGAGATCATATTTTCTTGCATTTGCAAAATCAGGCAGGGCACTTCTCGTACCTGGAGATCAAATAAATTCAGAAGTAACTATTTTTCGTCTACGAAGTTTGTAATTTGTCACACACATGTTGAACAGAAATAATACTATATATAACAACAGCAGAATATAATTGCACTGGATAGATTTAGCATTCACAAACTAAAATACACTCTACATGCAGTTTTGTCAACATAGTCATAAATATCCAATTATAGTCACATAAACGTGGGTTGAAGGACATAATTAATAGCTGTGTCACTTAATTTGTCTGGTGTATCAGAATACATAGCTTATATAGCAGAAAGAGTTGACTTATTATTGCAAAAAGTTTGGCAGCATGCAGCAGTAAGATCATAGCAAGCTTGTTAGTTAAAATTCATTTTAGTGGGTCATAGTTGCTTGTCGACTGAATGGATCAACTTACACTATACTGCATGATCAACACTACACTGCATGATCAACACTACACTGCATGATCAACACTACACTGCATGCACTATATCTAAAAATTTGTTGAGTTTGCTCATTAACATAATCCACATCCCTATACCATCTTTATGAAGTGTCTGATATGATTTTTGCTAAACTACAAAATTAATGGTGGAAAGTATATATAATTGACCTGGCAACCATACAAATCAAGTTTTACACATAGAAGCTATAACCTTAGTTCAGGGGTGAAGCAGAAAATTTTAAAGTAGAGTATGCTACATGAGAAGGATGGTAACAATATAATTTGCACAGCTTGCATACACACTCAGCATGGAAAATATGTTCTATCTATAGGGGGCTGGGGCATTCTCCCACAGGTAGTTTTCTTATTAGCCCTGTAAGAGTTCGTAAAATGCTGTACTTGAGTACAGATGACTGCTCTATTAGAGTATTTCGATTATAGCATTGGATGCCTCAGGTTCTATAATATAATGTTCTATGACAATATAATATTATTAAGGTATGAATTCATATACTACCAGTATGATTAATTGCATTAATTTAGTCTACATATTCTCATAATCAAAATATTTAACTCTAGCTATGTTATATGTTCCAAACATGGTACCATATGAAAAATACTAGTATAGATTCCAAACTGAAACAATTTCAGAACAGAATGCACTGCTAGATGAGGCTGTATTATTGCTGCAACCAAAATCAGTACATAAATTCATCCCACTTAATACAATTAGCTGCATGTTTGCTCTGTATTTGCACTTTTAAATTTCCCTCCCCATAAGTTGCATATACAAAAGAGCAGTACTCACAGGCATTTGCCTTTTTTACCTGTATGATTATTGTATTATAAAATTATAGCCACCTGAGTGTCTTAACTGCTATAGTATATACGTGTTGAACTGGATCCTCAAAAACATTTAATAACTCATGGATGCAATTACACATGATCTTGAGATTTGGCTCATTTGTAATAGATATCATTCAGCTTCAACAATATAACAGCTTACAATCAACTGAAGAAGAGAGAGCTGGTGACCAGCTCCAGCCTTTTAATACAATCTCTAAGGTCAAGGTTACACATAACAACAACAAATTAAGAGTTCTCATAACAATTCTAATTGTTCATATCTATTATTTACAGTTCTAATTATCCATATGTATTACATCTCCCCGCTCTTAGATCAGATGTCCCCATCTTTCTGTCTTGGTCTTAGGCGACTTTTCCAGGAGTTGGTTTCCTCATGTGGTAGCACAGTTGGTGATGCTCCCTCCTGTTGTTGGTCTTCAACATCATCATCAATTGAGCTGTCAAGGGTTGAGCCTTGGATTCCCTCAGCCAGGTTAGTAACACCTTCAATATTTCGTGAAATCGGCCTCTTATCACATTTATTCCCACTGCCAGTAGTTCTTGTTGGCCAAAACTTATCAGGTAATAATTCAGAGCAATATCTCACCCTGTCATAAGCTACTCTAAATGATTTTGCTTGTGGCCTATCCACCGGACGAACAACCACTCCAGTTTCATCCTGTGCTATTATTCGATAGGGCCCATGAAATGGCCTAGCAAACTTGTAAGACTTACATGCTTTTGTAGCCGGCATGTACACCATCACTCTATCACCAACTTTAAAATTAGGTGGCTTAGATCGCTGATCATGATATAATTTCTGATTTTTCTGGGCTTTCTTAATATTGCTTCTCGCCAATTCCCATGCTTCATCCATCTTAATTGCTATTTCTCCCTTGTAAGTGTCCACATCCACTTCCTGCTTAGAGCCACCGTCCATATCCAATACTGTTGGCAATCTGGGATCCCGCCCATAGAGCAAGTAAAATGGAGACTCTCTCACTGACTCCTGGACACTTGCCCTATAGGCAAACAGAACAAATGGAAGGTGACTATCCCAATCTTTTCCACTCTGCTCCACCTTCTTAGCCAACATACTGGTTAATGTTCTGTTGAATCGTTCTGTCAATCCATTAGTCTGTGGATGATACGCTGTTGTGTTTAATTTACTTACACCTAGTAACTTGCAAATTTCTGTCATCAGATATGACAGGAATGCAGGGCCCCTATCTGACAACAACTGGCATGGAACACCATGACGGCAAATTATCTCCTGTACAAACAGCTTTGCAATAGTGAGTGCTGTTTGATCCTTGGTTGCAAATACCTCTGGCCATTTTGTAAGATAGTCAGTAAACACAACAGCATAACGATTTCCAACATGTGAAGTAGTGAACTGGATCACATCAACTCCCACTCTATGAAATGGCCCCTCTACAGGTATCGGCGTCAATGGAGGGTGGACAGCCCTACCAGGGTAACGTGTAGCACAGACCAAACAACTCTGACACCATTTGGAAATGTCACTCCTCATTTTAGGCCACCAGTAGTGCTTTGACAATTCTCCATGTACCTTCACATCTCTCAAATGAGCACTGAATGTTCCACTATGAGCCTCTTCAAACAATTTAATACGGTCACAATCTGGAGGGATAAGGCGCAAAGTTTTATCTGTCTCAATATAATACAGGACATCTTCCATCATGAGATATTGATACCTACTCAATAAAATTTCCCTTGCCTTCTTATCATCATCAGGTAACATTCCCCCTTCTTGATATTCAATGATTATCCTTAATTCTGGATCTTCTCTCTGCCTGCTTCCTATACCTTGTTTGCCACTGTCATGCGATACCGGTTGTACTGCAGCAGTGATAGACAATTCAGACTTTTTATCTAAACAGCTGTTCTCTCCTACCTCTTCCACCACCACAGCAGTCACTTTACTCTCCTCCTTCTTGTCAACATCGATATCACCCTGAACCACTGCAGCAGCCACCAGTAACTCCTCTGTACACTCATCAGGCAATGATGACTGATGCACAGGGAATCTTGACAAACTATCAGCACTAGTATTACTTTTACCCGAACGATAATGAATAATCAAATCTACCTCTTGTAAGGCCAAACCCCATCGTGCAAGTTTGCCTGAGGGATGAGGAGTATTCAATAAGGTGGTGGAAGTGTTTGACAGCCCACACAACTCCTAAGGCTTCCAACTCTGTAGCACTATATCTCTTCTCGTGTGACTGTAACGTTCGACTAACATATGCTATAGGTCGCACTGTTACATCCTGTTGTCTTTGGGCCAATATAGCACCCAATCCAACTCCAGAAGCATCGGTCTCCAGGATGAACTCCTGGTCAAAATTAGGAAATGCCAACACTGGTGCTTGGGTTAAAAGCTGTTTCAAATTTTGGAAGGCATTTTCCTGGGCTTGACCCCAAGAAAATTCAATGTTCTTTCGTGTAAGTGCATAAAGAGGGTTTGCAACTGTAGAAAAATCAGGCACGAATCGACGATAGTAAGAAGCCAATCCAAGAAAAGAGCGTAAAGATGTTAAATCATGTGGCTGAGGAAAACACTGAACTGCTTCTACTTTCTTAATATCAGCTGAAATTCCTTCCTTAGATACAACATATCCAAGATACACAACTTCACTTCCAGCTAGACAGCATTTCTCTGGCTTCAGCTTCAAATTAGCATTTCAAAATCTTTCAAAAACTTCCCTCAAGTTATACAGATGTTCCGCAAAACTTTTCCCCACCACCAACACATCATCTAAATAAACCATACAACAATTCCTTGATAGTCCCACCAATACTGTCTCCATCAATCTTTGGAAAGTAGCCGGTCCATTACATAGTCCAAATGGCATTACACAAAATTCATAATGCCCTGAATATGTGCTAAAAGCAGTATTCTCCTGGGACCCAGTATCCATTTGTACCTGCCAATATCCAGCAGCGAGATCCAAAGTTGAGAAAAACTGGGTCTGTGATAACATATCTAAGGTATCATCCACTCGCGGTAAGGGAAAAACATCTATCTTAGTCACAGCATTTAATCGTTTGTAGTCCACACAAAAACGGTAGCTGCCATCCTTTTTTTCAACCAAAACAACAGAGCTAGACCATGGACTACTTGAATGCTGAATCACTCCCTGTTTCATCATCTTCTGAACCAGTTCCTCCATCTTGCTGTGCAAAGCAAAAGGAATTTGTCTTAATGGCTGGCGTATAGGAGGGCTGTCTCCAGTGTCAATTGAGTGTGTAATCAAATCTGTGCATCCCAATTCCACTGGATCCAGGGCGAAAATATCTGAATACTCAGAAATCAACTCCCTTAGTGAACACAACTGGTTATTTGTCAAACCAGACGCGTTTATTTTCAGCAAATCAAACAATTCAGACAGTCGCTCCTGTTCTTTTTGTACTGAAACATGTCTATTGCGTTCATTCAAAGACTCAGTAATCACAGAACTAACCAAAGTAGTTGAACCATGATCGTCATCAGTACCCTCTGTCTCACAAACAGTCACACTACCAAGTACACCCAGCTCTTGTCCTGGTTCTAAATATACTGGTTCACATCCATGGTTCTCCAAAACGAGAGTACACTTATTTCCGTCAAGACAAACCAACGCTTCTGGGGCTGACAAAAAACTACCTTCCAATTCGACAATGTTAGGCTCAAACATAGTCACAAGTTGTCGATCAAAGCATATATCCTTTACCTCAGCCCTCACCAATTTTTGATGTCTTGCAGGTATCCTTGTTGCTTGAATCAAACAAACTGCTCCAGAGTTCAGTTCAGTCTTATTGTCCTCAACAGTTTGTAAAGGTACCTCAGCTAATATTTCAGACTCCAAGTTAATGGACTTGATCACATCACCACCCTCTGCATCTTGCTGAATTTCTTGAGGTACAACATCTACCTTACTGTCATCAGTGTTGGGCAAGTTACTTTGTAAAAGTAACTAGTTACATATTACATATTACTTGCAACAGAACTATTTAGTTACAGTTACATATTACCCATAAAATAAAGTAACTGTAATAATATTACATATTATATTACTTTGTGTCCACAGCCTTAAGCTGTCACGTGTGAAACTACCACTTTATCACGTGACATGATTGCGTTGTTGGACAATGTGCAAATCTTGGTTATAAGTAAGAAACTGGTGAATAAGCTTCCTTCAATAGGCTTTGTTACTTCGTTGTGGCTAGGCATTACTCCGAGGCTAACTAACGAGATTAGTAACTTCGTTACTTGTAGTAATAATATTACGTAATATTATACTCGTTACAGTAACTATATTACTTAGGTAACGCGTTACATTTGTAAGTAAAGTAACTTGAGTTATATTACCCATTTTTATAGCATATTTCGTTATATTACTTAGTTACCACAAAAGTAATAATATTACGTAACGCGTTACTTATGTAACGCGTTACTCCCAACACTGACTGTCATTGTCTGACACAGACACATCATCATTCAACATATCATTATCATTCCCCGTCTGAGAAACTTGAACAAAAAGGTATCCCAGTTTAGACAACAAATCTGTACCAATAAGTAGTTTGGCTGGTGCCCCCCTCTGTACCTGAATCAGAGCATTTGTTGAATATTCTAAACGACTCACTGTAACTTGAATCTGCCGCACCACCTGGAGTCTGTCCCCACTGTAATTCTGCAACACAACTGTGGTAGGTTCCAAACGAGTCTCCACTGCTGCTCTCCATTCTATAGATGTTTGGTTTGGACTTCGTTGTTCTGCCAATATCTGTAGGAGAGCTTCCAGTTGAATTATGGTTACCGGAGATCCAGTATCCAGCAAAGCTTCGAGAGCGACTCCTTCGACTTCAACCAAACCAGTCAAGGTGGGACCCAACTGAATACCCTCTGTCACAGAATTTGAAGAAATGTTATGCATTGTCACAGTTACTTTGTTCAACTCACTACTGATGTTCTCCATCGACTTGCCTTCCGAAGTGTTGGATCCTCCAGAGGGAGTAATACCTGAGACAGAGTTGTTATCAGCATTTCCAATATTGTTTCTACCTTCACTACTGGCCTTCCCAATACCATTGTTGGTCTTCCCAGGTGTCTCTGAATACTCACCCTTGACTTGGTAAGGGCACTGCCTGATCAAGTGAGAGGGTGATCCACAATTGTAATATCGTGGTCCCATGTTAGATCTGGTCCCACTGAAACTTTGCGGTCGCGGAACAAATGCAGGTTTCGGGTCTGGACGTACAGTCCGAGTCACTGGTGAGAGCAAAGATGCTGACTGAACAGAATCCAAGTCACGCAACTTAGCCTCTTCAAATCTAGCCTTTGTAAGCAACTGGTCAAATTTACCCTCACATCCTACAATTTTTGACCTAATTTCTGGTAGAAGTCCAACCACAAACTGATTCACTAAAACTGTTTGACCCAATGCCTCCGCTTCCCTTGTTCCTTGGTACACACTAGGATAAGCTCTGTGAAATAGAGTACGGAGCTCCTGAGCATAATGATCCACTGACTCAGAAGCATGTTGTTTTCTATCATGAAATAAACTGCTTTGTATTGCAGGCAATCTCACAGGTGTAAACCGCTTGCGTAGCTCAGCAACTAATAGGCAATAATTGGTACGTTGTTCCATAGTACAAGACCGAAAAAATGAATACGCCTGTCCATGCAGTCTAGTTATTAAATTCACAAGTTTGGCCTGAGAAGACCAACTGAGAGCGGAGGCCATCAACTCAAAACGCTCAAGCCAATCCTCAAATGTGTCCACCCCAAGTTCTCCATCATTCCCCTCTCCACTGAATTTAGGAAGGGGTGGTAATTGCTGAGCTAATAATACAGATGTAACAGGATCAATATCCCTCACCGCTACATTAGAGCTACTGATAACTGGTTGTGTAATACCAGGCAGTAATGGCAGTGAACAAACTGGACCAGTATGTAACACTGGTGTTTCTGAACTCTGAGTGGAAGGATTACATGTCTGAAGAATGTCACTTACCATTCCACCAGATTGTACTGACTGCTGTTGTCCAGAATAGTCTGACACATTTGTAGAGGACAGAGCACTGGTATTGTGAAACCCTTCCACTAACACATCCCTCTTTGATGTCTGCCATGGTCCTCTTCCTGCCTCTTTACTCTTCAATCGACACTGTAACTCTGCTAGCTGCTCCACCAGCCTACCTTCACAAGCCTCCCACTGTCTTCTCACCTTTGCTTCAGCTCTATAACACTCTAATTCCAATTTATCTTCTGCTAGAAGAACTTTCCTTTCTAGCTCACCATTAAGTTTCTGTAATTTATTCAGTTCTTTCTCAAGTAGCTCACTCCTGGTCTTCCAATGACTCACACTACTCAGTTGTTTTTCCATCTCTTGACATTTGTACTTCCATTGCTCCAGGTCATTGTTTTTTCTCTTTATCAACTCCTGTAGTTCAGCAGTGGCTTGGTGACCTGTGCTGGAATTAACAGGGTTAGTCTGACCTTCTGGTAACTGTTGGAGTAACTCTTCATAAAGAGTTTTAAGCTGTTCATTCTCTACTATCTGTCTCTCACACTCATCTTTCCAGTGGTCTCTTTCCTTCTCTACTTCCTTCAAACTTTCTCTACTAGGATTATCAGTTAGTTTCAAGTTCCTAACCTCTAGTTCTTGTTTCTCCCTCTGTAGAATATCCAACTGTAACCTCAAAGCCTCAGTGGTTGTCATTATGGTTGCTCTTCTTCCTCTGCTCTTCTTCCTCACATTCGGACAAGCCCCCAAATGTAATAGATATCATTCAGCTTCAACAATATAACAGCTTACAATCAACTGAAGAAGAGAGAGCTGGTGACCAGCTCCAGCCTTTTTATACAATCTCTAAGGTCAAGGTTACACATAACAACAACAAATTAAGAGTTCTCATAACAATTCTAATTGTTCATATCTATTATTTACAGTTCTAATTATTCATATGTATTACACATTTGTAGAACTGCTTGACCCGCTAAAAATATTTTAAAATCATTTTGTTCAAATATCTGACATAATATTTATGGCCAATCAAAATTTTCACCATACATTTCCAATGATGAAGCCATAAAGTGCAGTGTCTATTACAGCCCTATCCCGAACTTGTAATTGAGTCAAACCCTACGTGTCTGTTGTTGGCACCTTTGCTATCACCACTAATCATCTGGTTAGCTGAAATGTTTACTCTCTTGACAAAAAAAATTCACTTTTAATTTTTAGCAGTTTTTCAGGATCCAGCTCAACTTTTACATTGTATCTTGCTCAATTTTCCCATTCCTAATGACCTACTTGGCAAGCTATATCGTGTGTTTGTGTTGCCAATATTAGTCTACTGTGATGTAGTGTGGACACCTTCCTCTACCATACATTTCAAGCAACTTGAAAGACTACACGCAAAATTTCTCTTATTTACGATCCACTGCCTGCAGTTCTATGAGCATTACTCTGACAGAGCAACGACGGTATCATACAGCAATACATGTTTATAGAACTTTACACAAGATTTCGCCATCATATCTACATGATACTTTTCATTATACTGTTGACATCACTTCTTGTGTTGCTCGTAATGCTCACTGCTTATTTGTACCAAGAGTTAGGCAAAGAACAGTTTTTATTTTCATGGTACGCAAATTTGGAATTTGCTAAGTTCCACACTTTATGAAGCAAGGAAACTGGTAGATTTTAAATTTTTATATAAGTCACTTCTATGTACATAATTGTGTGTATTTAGTAAGTGCATGTTTGTCAGCTACTCACTGTGTATTCTTAGACCTAGCAATGGCCTTTGATTCTGTTTTCCATCCATGATTGGTGAGATACTTGGAATAACTGGTTATATTATTTTGAATTGATTAAAGACGTTCTTAACTGGTTGCTGTCAGTGTCTCAGTGAGTTGTCTTTAACAGTCAATAATATTTTCTTCATGGCTCCCAGTCACCTCAGGTATGTCTCAGGGGTCCCCTTCTCTTCTTACTTTACGTTAATGATATTTCTACTGTTATATCTCACAGCAAAGTCAAACTATTTGCTGATGATATGTCACTATCTACATGGAAGCTAGTATCCTCTCCTGATGGTGTTAAGTTGCTTCAGCTTGACCTATCAAACATAGCTCAGTAGGCCAAAAAGTGGCTCTTGCATCTAAATCCACTCAAGTCTGACAGCATTGTGATTTCCAACAAACATTCCTAATTTTACCATCATATCATCTAGATTCATCTGTTATTTCACACCACCCTGTTGTTCAATACCTTGGTGTTCTTGTTGACTCAAAGCTCAATTGGAATGAAGTTGAACATGGTAAATATGTTTCAGCCAAAGCTACAAGATTACTTAACTTTCTTCGTCACTGTTTATTCAATGCTTTTACATCCATACGCTCACAGATAGATGTGTTGTCTGCCTTGTGCTAGAGTATGTCTGTCCTGTTTGGCATCCTCATACTGCCAAAAACTTATGTTTTAGAATCAGTACATCGAAGAGCTGCCCTTCTATCTATTCAACCTGTTGTTTAATTCTTTTTGCTATTCTTTCTTTGTTAAAGGCCCATTTTGTGGAACGCCATACCTCATGCCATTCTGGAGATTAAAAAGTCACCCTTATTCCATTCAGCCCTCCGTCATTTTCTTTTCTGCTCTATTGTTGTGTATGTTTGCTTGTCCTTTTGTACAACCCAGCTTTTTAATAAAGTCTCAAATATGCACGCAAACAACTGAATTCCGATGTTGCACTGCATGGCATGCATGCCCTGAGCATCCTCCAATCACTTTGTGGGATGATAAATAAATCAGTACAAAAATTAAAACATAGCTTATTATTATGCAAAAGTTATCTAGAATCAATTAAGTAATTATCTATGAAGGATTAAAAACTATTACAGAATTAGTGTTATGTGCATGTAGGCAAAGCGTTCCAATTATTAATTAACCTATTAAAAGTAATTCAGTCTTGAGTGATACTTATCATACAGTGTATGAAACTGGACCCCACTTATCAGGATTGGTTAACCTAACTACGGAAATGACTGCTCTATTAGAGTAGTGACTGTTCTATTAGGGTAGTTAATAATACTGATATTTTAAAAATGTTCTTTATAATTATAGCTACTAGTGAAGTGGATTAGCTATAAAATTGTGCGTTTTAGTGATAAAAGAACCAAATTTGATGATCACCTTACAAACAAATCTGGATATTGGGCCAATGCAGACCACGTCCCCTTCGATAGGTTCCGCCCACTCAACCGCATTAACAGATATTAATGTTTAATTACACAATAAACAAAGAAAACGACAAACTGAACATGAACTCTGTAGTGATAGACACAATTGTGATTTATGTATTGTGATTCTGTAATTATAGTAAATTATGTAATAGGCCATGTGTGAGATGCATGCGTGTAATTATAGTATATGATGTAATTGGGGAGTGTGAAATGCGTGTGTGTAATTAGAGACAGAGAACAACGTGATTGTACATGGCGTATGTGTGTGATATTAAATCAGGTTTAATCTCGTCTATATAGAACTCTACACGTGACACTACAAACTCTCTACCATATCATATAGAATTACACTAATTTACCTAATCTGTATAATAGCAGACATGAACAAAACACACTCTGTGTGTAGTATTTCTATCTTATTTATTTTAATTTATTTTAATTATACTGGACAGCCAGTAATTACTGATATGTCCAGGGGGACCAGCCCCAAGAAAAATCAAATACATAAGTACAGATTAGCTAACTACTTACATACATACAATTACATTAACTACAAATAAATCAACTGATTCCAACTCAAGTAAATGGTGGGGTAAGTGATTCCATTCATCAATTGTTCTTGGGAAATAACTAAATTTATATGAATTAGTGTTTATAATGTAGATGCTCTCATATACTTTAATTCATTTAAGAAGTATTAAAGGTAAGAAAACATACTGTATAGGAAATATCTATTCAACCATAATTGCTATCCCCTATATACATGTACTGTACATATGGTCAAGGTAAATTTTGCAGTAGCGTGTTAGATTATAAGAAAACCATTGCATGTATATGCAATTTCAGAGATATGGACTTTTCAGATTTATGTACCTCTGGTCCCAAGGTGTTCAGATCCACTGTAAATTTAAACCGGTGCCCCCTGGTGTTAGGTGTCAGTAGTATTGGAGTAAGTATATAAATTTTAAGGTGATGGGATAATTTTACCAATTGTGTTGATATTTGGTATGCTCTGGTGCCAAAGGTGGATGGAGTTTGCAGCCTAAAAATCATTCCATTTGGATAAGGAAGCATGAAGCTACCAGTAGTCGATAAGCGCCGCAAGGCACAAAAGAGTGTTTAACTTACTCTTTGTCACTAAAAACACACAAGGGCCGCTCCAGGAATTTTAGTTTCAGGTTTCCTGTTGCATGCACACTTAAATCTAGGGGATCTGGGGGGCAGGAAATTGAGATAGAATATAGTAACAATGTACCTGTGGTTAGGAAAATGACTGGTTATGCTTTCTTCCACTGGCATAGCAAGGATGTGAGGTTTGAAGGGAATCTACTAGGGGACTGGGCATAGGCGGATCTAGGAGACACTGTCAAGGGGGGCCAAGGGGGAGCAAGAAGTTTTAGGGCACAACAGTGTTTATTTCACTGTGGGGATAAGAATGGCGGAATTCTAGTACACAAGTTATATTCATTTGTATAACTTTATTTAGCATATAGCTGGATGAATGATGGACATACAGTTTTTAGACTGTAGTTGAAGGAAATTTTTAAAATTAGACCTCCTAGGTTTGAATTTGAAAGCATTTTTGATAGCACTTAGCTAACAAAGTGTATGCTTTGCAATGCATACAAAGATTGGTTGGTCTATCTGAGATAGACCTGTTTGATGGTGAAGTGCATACCAAAACAAAATAAGGAGTAGCTAGCATTGTTATATTTGTAAATTGATGACATTAGAACTGCGACTGTTCTATTAGAGTAGTGACTGCTCTATTAGAGTATCTCGATCTTTCCACAAAAATTCAAGTTTATTTGCCTCGCTTTCTTTATAGTGTACAGTTTAGCTATAACTGTAAAGTACATTTATAACTGTTGTCTTCTATTTGCTCACTGGCTTTCTATACTTCTGAATACACTGTGAATGCATGATTCTAGTTTCTGGTATCAATATAGTACTGTAGGTCCAAGGGGGGCACAGCACCCCTTGGCCCCCCCTCAGATCCGCCTATGGGATAGGGGTATGCCTCCAGGAAAATTTTCCTGAAATACGATTTTAGACTGCTCTATTAGAATATTTCGATCTGAACCTTTTGATACATTTGAAATCATTGGAAATTCAATTTTGAATATACTTAATTGACCAGGCTGGAAACTTCAGAAAACTGGCCCCTGACACGCTGTTGTTATCTCGGTTATCTTATTGCATGAGTTCAGGTGTAGCCAATTTTGCCTAGCAAACCAATAATTGGATATTTTGTGGTGCATGTATGTTATGGCTTCTTGGTAAAATAGTGAGCTCTGAAAACCGTGCACGGTCGGGTTTGGCGCGCCAGTCTTCTTGGCCGCACGACATGTGTCTGGAACTGAGCACACGTGAGCAGGAAAGGAATTATCTAGGTATTAAATCATCTGTCTAGAAAGCATTTGACGGTTTTCTGCAGCCGCTGACGAATACCTATAGACGGGTTGCCTATTTAGGGCGTGTCCCTTGTGTAACGCGAGCAAACGCGGCTTTCCGTTTTACGCATGATTACAACGTTGGTCAAGAAGTCAACAAAAAACCCAGTTTAAAAATAGTTTGACTAACGTTTTTGATTCTTCAAAGGTACAAAGTGAGTTAAAATCATCCAGTCTATCATTCTAAGTAGTAGCAAAGTCTTACAAAGAATGTTTTCAGCGAGTATTATCGCTATCCAAAAACCCGAGATTGAGAGACTCTATAACATACTTTCTGTTCTGAACGCTGGCTAACTCTTGCTTGCTAAAGTTAACCGAAACGTTCATTTTCTCCATTAGCCGTAATACGTTTTTGACTTAGCGAATTCGGAAAGTATGTGGAAAATTTACGGTAAAACGACCACGCCTTAAAAAGGCAACCCGTCTATATAGGCTCAAGTACGTAGATCCGGCCAACCATAGACAGTACGTAGAATATAGCTATCTATGATCCCACACCCTAGCTATGGCTCAAAGTCAGATGGCTATTCAACAAGGTATGACATGGAAGCGTGAATCTGATTTAGTAGTACTGGAACTTGCTCGATCGAAGAGCGGTGAGGATGAATTGGTCATCATAAACGAAAATTGGAATGATGGTGGAACTAGCGAAGTAGACGTAGATGAAAACCGACCTGCGTTTGTCTACGGCGCACTGCACGCAAAGAGAGATAGCGCGGGCATCGTCCATGTTACCGTAGAACCTAAAGCTAACGTTGATCACCAAGATTTCTCGTGTAAGCGTGTGTGTGTGTGGTGTGTGTGGTGTGTGTGTGTGTGATGCCCAGTTGGTACTGTTGTCTTTACTAATTTCCCATAAGTGCTGCAAGGCACTTATGGACTCCTGCTCCAATCTACCTAAGGGGGATCTGGTGGTGTGGTGTCAACTGGAGAAGCAGCCCGCCCTTGCAGCTGTAACACCAATGGGTAGCTGCAAGCAAATGCCAACTGTCCATGCTGGGTGAAGGTCCAGGTGGGACTAAGGATGCCCAGTGAGCCTCCTTTGGGTTACTAGTCCTTCTCTAGGATTGTCTGTGCTGATTCCTAGCATCTGAGTAGTACACAGCTGCCCCAAGGCTGGTTAACCAGACAGGCGTGACTGTCTAGTACAGTAGTAGCTAAATGCTTTGGTTTTGCTTTTTGTGTGTGTGTGTGTGTGTGTGTGTGTGCTTGTGCGTGAGACCTGCTTTTCTAAAACAAGGTACCAGTAAGCATATAAACAAAGGGCTGTTTCCTCACCTACATATTTTTGGTATTAAACATAATTGTGTCAAGCAACCTCAAAACCTCTGTTAATGAATGAATTATTAACTAACATTACAGCTTTGTGGCTGCATATCTACAGTTAATTGAATGTACATAAGGTATGACCATACTTATATAGATATTGCACATATTTACTTGTTTGTTCTGGCTAGCTTCTTAGTGTTGACTGCACAGTAGCAAGTGAACAAAATGACTTAGCACAAACTGTTCAGTACCGAATGCATCAGTTGCCCATGACATTCAGTATCTGCATGTCACATGTGATTACAGATCCATAGTTTGGTCGGTCGAGTAAAGCTCTGTGCTGCAATCTCTTATAGTTCTGGCGAGGATAGAAGCTGTACTTGTAATGTGAATGTTTATAACTGTTAGCTCTTGTGTAACACTCTGCATAGTATATTTATGAATCTGTGGTCTAACAGTACACCACTTAGTGTTATTTCTAAAAGGAAGATTCCAGCAAGGAGTGGTATGGCATAGTTAACAGGTGGTTTACCAAACCAACCCTTCAGACATTGTTGGAGCAACTAGAAGCTAGAATATGCTGTCAATGCATCCATAGAAAAACATGTGTGTCTGTGTCGTGCATTTGTTTTTAGTTATACAGTAATTATATAAAGTGAAACCTGTGTAGCAAGGACACCTTGGGGCCAACTAAAAGTGTCTCATCCAGGTCAGTTTACATGCTAAGAGATATTGTGGGACAATTACCAAGTGTCCAGATTATCATACAAATGTTCTCATTTTCAAGTATCCTGATTAACAGCACTGTAATCCAGTAACTTACACTGCTTTTTAATTTAAAAATATGATGAATATTTTAACAACAGAAGTGAAAGTGTAAGGTTCATAAGATTGCAACAGCCTCATTACATTTCACAAGATAAAAATGCCAGGAAGTGACTGAGAAAATGGTTTCCAGAAACTGGTTAAGCAAGATACACTCTAATAGAGCAGTCACTCTAATACAACAGTCAGACATATAATACATGTTAGAGTTGCAACAATACAGTATGTATTTAGTTAATGTTTCCATTGTGTCATGATATGGTGGTATATTGTGATACAAAATGAAGTATAAGCATAGTTTGTTTGTTACTTTTTGGAAATGGATAGACCCTTTTTACTAAGTAATTATTTAGGTGTAAAACCTGGCATCTAAAAATACAATAGGAGAATACCAGCCATTAAATTGTGGTACATTTCTAATGTACAGATAATATATTGATGTCATGATACACAATATATCAGCACAACTTAACTTTGTACTGATATGTATCATGGCCTTCACTAATTAAATGCTAGGGACCTGTAAGCCTGTGGATACAGGGAGTCAGAAACATGTAACTGAAACATTGAAAAAAATTCCAGACCCAGTGGTGACTTGATCCCCTGCAGCATGCAGTCTAGGCATGTGCCAATACATGATAATTATATCAATGTTTTGTTCTACATGTATCAATATTAATACTGCTGAAATTACTCTCAAATTCAACTTCAGAAGGTCTGATTTTCAATTTTTTTTTTCCAGAAGACATATACACCCTTGGCCGCTAGATTGGCATGCATTGCTTGCTAGTGTGCTTGTCACTCTATGGTATGCCTTCCTTTCATGTAATTTTAATATGTAGCTATAGGCCTACATCTGGAGGACTGTGAAGAAACATCAACATTTACTATTCATTGATGCTTGTAGACCAGTAAAGCCATGTAAAATTCTGTGGTTAGATCTTAGATGGGTTGTTGGTTATAAAATTATATTACACTGTGATGTAAACATTGATTAATTTGACTGGACTATGGACTGGAGTGTGTTGAAAGCAAATCTGGGACTAGAATAGTTTCTAAATTTCACTATCCCAAGTATAGTATGAAGAACCCAAAGGGCCCCCGAAAACCCCTGGAAACTATGTATCCAATAAGTGGCCCTCATCATTCCCTCTTGCTGAAGGAGCGATGACATAATAGCTAGAATTATACTTGTTGTGTAAGGCACTCATTACTTTAAGATATTATGCTGTGCTCTCTTATGCAGTTCAATTTGAACACTATGTTTGTATTGGAGGCAGTCCTTCTAACCCAGAAAAACCATCAAAATTTGTACTATTTGAGAGTAAAGAGTTCCCTAACTACTTCATTACTTGGGATTTAAATGTGGATATGACTGATGGTGGTGAGGCCGCTGAAGATATGGTGAAGTGTGAGGTAACAGAATTTAACTAGTAATATCAGTTGTAGCTAGATAGTCCTTTCTTACAGCATTTGTCAAAAACTTCTGATGGTCTCCCAGACATTAAGATATCACCCAATGGTGAAATAGTAAAACCAGATGATTCTGAAATTCAACGATTTGTGTGGGTAATCCCTGTGGATGAGAGAAATGTTCCGCAGTTTGCACTAAAAGCTTATGGAAGGTCTTACTTTATGGTATTCAAACAAACAACAGGAAAGACACTGCTGGTGCCATCAGGTGAAGTGAATTCAGAAGTGACTATATTTAGACTGCGTAGCATATAACATAAATCTATACTTTTATAACTATAGCTAACCATTGAATTATTACACAGTTAATGAATTCGATAAAGTTAAGCTGCAGTGTTGTAACTGATTTTGGGGTATAAAGCATGTATGATCATAAAACAAATGAAATTCATGCAGAGATATTGACTAGTCACAGGACATCATGGATATAGTTGGAAGTCCTGTAGCCGTACAAGTGTGAAAAATACTAGCTGGGTCATGAACAAAGCAGGTTATCCATAATGGTGTCATATAAAGCTAAATCATCTTAGACTCTATTTAGGCTGTTTTGGGGTAATATACTTCACCCTGTTTCCTTACGTACTCCATGCCTTCAGACATATGCTCAAAGAGTATGCATTCTTAACATGAAGTGATATAATGGGGTGCTCACATGTGCATGTATGGTTGCCATGGTGCTAGTATTACAAAAGATCAAGTCACTTTTACCAATGCTACAGCAGAAACAATCATAGAAGTGGTAACTAATTTGAGTGTAATGTAAAATAGAATCTAAAGCACTTATATAGACACAGTGTGGAGTCTTTGGAATTTATAAACTCTCAGGCCTTTATGCTTGTGTGCTTTGGGTTTATAAATTCCATAGACTCTGCATTGACCCAATGTATATAATAGTTTATAGAGCAGTCAACTATGCCTCCTGCCAGACTACATGCATGCCTATATCTGCACCTACATCTGCTAGCCCCTTTAATACTTGAAAACGAAATCTACAATGGCTTTGTCATAAATCACAGATAGTTGTACTGAGGGCTAATTGATGTGTTCAGGCATCTACAAGTAGCTTATCTAACTAAAGAAATCCCTACAAGCGCAGATTATATTCATATGGTTATAAGTGTCTGGCCTATGTCGCCACTATTATTTAAAACAAGATTCATAGTTGCAATGAATTCACTAGCCCATACTGTACTGCTAATAATACTCTAAACTACAATTATTCTTTGAAGGATTGCTGTGCACTGTAACAAAAATAAATCTAAACATGTGTGACTGCTTTATTAG
Source organism: Dysidea avara (assembly GCF_963678975.1). Lineage (NCBI taxonomy): Eukaryota > Metazoa > Porifera > Demospongiae > Dictyoceratida > Dysideidae > Dysidea > Dysidea avara. The sequence continues at coordinate 22,954,369 of NC_089282.1, read as the reverse complement.
AGTAACTCAAAATAATTGTACTCATATATCAGAAGCAGTTGTACTTATAATAACTTCATTTGCTTTGACGTATCAAGTGGTTAGATGGCTGTTTATCTACATAGCTAATGAAATTCCTACAATTGTAAATTGTATATAGCACTGTGCTGAGCATTTTCTGTTTAAAAGTACACTGTATAGTAGTAGCAAATGCGTATATTCACTGACTCTAATAGAGCATTCACCAAATTTGTAGAATTGTTTGTTAATTATGTTTTAACAATCCTATATATATATATAATGGTAGACACCTTCTTTTCTGTCTGACTAATTTATGACCAGCTCTGCGAAAACCAGCCCTTCCATTTATTTGACTTTAAGGCCACTAATAATTAATAATTTTCTGACAGCCCCCTCATGTATTTTTACTTTCATACTTATTTTCCCCATTATTAAAGATTTAACCATTATCATCTGATTAACCAAACATTGAGGATGTGCAGCTCAGTTTTCAAGCCTGATTACCTTGCACATTGTAGTAAGAGAATGTAAATGATGAGGTTTACAAGTCAGAAGTTAATCTTTGAGTGGAACTGATCACATGATGAAGGACTACTATATGTAGTTACATCATTGTTCAACTATCACCTGCAGGGAGGTAACAAGTTAGCCTGTAGCACAGAACCTGAACCTGAAAACTATCAGTGCTGAATGCAGAAAAAATCCCAGACCAGGTGGTGACTTGATCCACAGACAGCTTGCAGTCTAGGCAAGTGCCTGAGGAGCCACACAGCCTGGGATCCAGAATTTCCTTTGCATTAAGTCAGTACATTTAACATTTGTGACTTCTTGTTTGGGTTTATCATTGTTCAACTGTCCCTCTTGGGACCTGCAAGGAGGCAACAACTGAAGAGGATAGTTGCCAAACTAGCTATGTTGAGTTAGCTAAGTTAAAATTGCCTGTGGCTAAGTTAAAATAGCCCAGATTTTAAGTTGAGAGTCCAAATTTACATCAGGAAAAGCTGACACTGTTGTTGTTTGGCTTGTACAGTGAAGCGCATGCACAGTAGCATGTGCACTGTGCTCTTATGCACATATAATGTCTGATCATGGGTTATCACTAATGATTAGAACAATACATCTGTAACACCTACATGTGTACATGCTGCACATTGCTCTCTTTTGTATGTGATATGTAGGAGATGATAGCTTAGGTTTGCTCCATTAAATAACTAAATGTCTCCTACTGATCACATGGTCCTATATACTGGTATAAACATTTCCTAAAAGTTATAGCTATAATATTCCCTGTATGCTTTTCACTACTTAACCAACTTTAAATTTTTACCAATTTTCACCTGTGCACATATACCAGTAGGAGATGCAGTCACTGATCCAGAATAAACCAAGGTGGGTTGCTGGCCCAGATTTTAAGATGAGAGCCTTGAATGTCTTGGTAGTTACATCAGGGAAGAAGGGCTGACAATATTATCATCTAGCTAGCACAGTGAAGCACATAACTAGTAGCATGCCCTTGTGAACATAATATGGCCAGGAAAACTTGATTAATTGTTTCTCATCCCCACCCGCATCCCTTTTTACCTCACCGCCTCTAATTTCATTGTTGCTGTTATCAATCACGTGCACACATATTTTGATGTTAGGAAGGCTGGTTATCATTTTACAGCACAACAAATGTCACTTGCACCTCAGAAAAGGTAGCTAATACGTCAGTAATAGTTCTTAAAAGGTTTTAGTTAACCTTTATAACAGACAGCTTGATTTGGAGTATTTCTTTACTAATGAATAATGATAAATAACCTCCCGCCCGCATGGAAATCTGAATTTTTGTGGATGAGAAACTAGTAATCAAGTTTTCCTGGCCTAATGTATTTTGTAATCCCAGTACAGGTTGATCATGAGTTAACACCAGTGGTTAAAACAAACTGTAATACACCAGTGGTTAAAACAAACTGTAATACACCTGTAACACCTGTGCACATACTGCACATTCCTCTCTGTCATATGTGATATGTAGGAGATGATAGTTTATAGGTTTACTCCATTGAATAACTAAATGTGAACTATCATCTCCTACTCATGACATGCCGAGAAACATCACCATAAAGGTTGTAGCTATAATTTTCTCAGTATGCTTTTCACTACTTAGCCAACTTAAAATTTTGAGGCAGTCGCATTATTTCATGGCCTTAGGGTGAATTGCTGCAGACATAAAAGTAAAATTGACTCAATCCTAAAAGCAGACCCCATATTTTCCTTCAAAAAGTCCTCTACCTGGTGATAGTTAATATACTGCCCATGATCATAGATAAGTTCATGTATATTGCTACCATCTACTGTAAGGTTATAGCCAGCTAGCATTGGAATCTGATGCAATGCAGGCATTTAGTTCATGTTGATATAACGAAAGAGTGCATGCATGTTCATGATCAGTAATATTCAGCATTATTAAATAATGCATGTCTGAGTGGCTGCAAGGCTATGCATGGTGGGTGGCTAGCCACCCCATCCACCCCCTCTGGATCAGTCCCTGAGATGATATGCGTAGCTGTTTATGACAATGCATGCATGGGTATTCCCAGATTAATAAAGAACTGACCAAGGGTCAGAATTAACAAATTAAATTCTGAGCTAGCTATATGCAGAAGTTGAAGATAAGACATGTTTTAATGATAGATTTTATAATTGTCTACCATCCTCAAGTATAAGTGATCCAGCATAGGCTGGTGATTTCCGTCATGTTGCTATAGTTGTTTGTCATAATCAACACTAACAGGCTGGATGAAAGATTCAACCAAACACTGCAGAGCCGATGATGCTTGTGAAGTTTATTGAGCATGTAAAAATATACTTGGGAAGAAAATCTTGATGCCTGTTTTTGCATACAACATTACACACCAAGAGTCCAGTATTGAGTCTATTGACCATGCATTTGAGTTGATGTATGCCAGAAGAAAACCTCTACTTCCCACTCGGACAGCTAGCTACTGACATGGAAAAGAAGAATGCAGGACTTTTATCATCTCACACTGCATGCTTTAAATTAAAACAGCATTAATTTTGCGACTATGTTCATCGCTGCATATAGCTATGGCATGGAATTTAGTTTCTAGCTACTAACCCGTATATCAACTCGGGAAACGAACCATCTAGTTATGACAAACTCCTGGACCAACATTTATAAGTAAATTTATATTATTGGATGTATATCAGCACATTGCTGTCTTTCCAATATAATATAATCATAATCATAAACTATACGCTACTCATTTATATAGTTTCCAGGCTAAGTCGGCTGCAGTGATCCGTCACAAAAAACTTAGCATGGACCGACCTGTCCACACACCCGCGGACCAACCAAAATCGGTCCAAGTGGTCAGGGGGTGCATGAGGCCAACCAAATAAGTTTTGGCCGGACCAATTTTGGATGCCAAAAATGGTCCGGCCGGACTAAACTTGGTCAACCAAATTTTGTCCGGCCGGACCAGTTTTGGTATCCAAAAATGATCGGTCCGGCCGGACTGATTTTACCCGGACCGATATTTCTGTGACAGTACTGCCTATTCTAATCAACAGAGATTTGATTATCCGATCCATACAAATTGTTCTCTAACTTGTCTTCAATTCTATCGGCGTAGAAAAGCACGGGGAACAAACTAAAGCATTGTGTGCAACTTCTTTCTGACAACAATCGCGGATTCTATAAGGAGAAACACGAGAATACGTAAATTCACGAAGTTACCCCCAAACGCGTTTTTTGACACCACCGGATGTTTAGTGCTATATCTCTTCAGCAATATGCTCAAATCTCTTGTAAGTTGGTATGCTGAGAGTACATATGTACGCGCTAAACATATGAACTTTGGTTAAAATCGATTCAGTAGATCGAAAGTTATAAACGAAAAAGCAAAGTATTCATGAAGTTACCCCCGCCTACCTTACTTCAACTTGAGGTGGGGTCTATTCTACGGAACGGAACGGAACGGAATGATGAACTAAACTGCGGAACGGAATGCTTTCTCAGATTGAAGCTTGCAGCTTACCATTGCTGTACAAGTTATCAGTGGCACTTCCAGCAGGTAATCAAACGTTACCCCAAGAAAGATAAAACGAATTTAAGGATCGATTGTGGGTTCTTGTTGGTTGTCATTAGTAACGAAGTACTAATTGTGGGAATAGCTGACTCAGTGTGTTCATCTTCGGATATATCAAGTAGGGAACTAATGCATGACTTGTTTTTACTAGTATGTGAGTTATTTTTACTTACTTGACTTTAGAATGTACAGTCTGAGGCCCAGCCTTTCTAATCGGCATAAATCAGTATGTGTTTAGCTCTTGGTTTAGCTACACTACAAAGGAAACAAGTATGGTGACAAGCTGAATCAACTCAGTCTAAGCAGAATCTAAAGGAATTTTGTGCAGTGTGTGAGGAGCAAACATTCAGATACCTCAAGGAGGCTATATTGTGTGAACATCAATGATTCATTAACAGAGTAGTGGACTATTGTCAGATATCTCAGCCTGAGTACTGAACTGAATTCTGGATGGGGTCTATTTTACAGAATGGAATGCTTTCTGAATCAACTTGCAGCTTGGCTAGCTGCTATCATTGCTGAAATTGAATTTTATCAGTGGAACCTCCAGGAAAATGGAATAGGATAATTATAAAACATTAATTGATGGTTTAGGTAATCATGACTTTATTCAGTCTAATAAACAGATTATATGGTTGATTGAGTGAGGTATCACTTTCAGAATGTTCAGACGACCAGTGATGAGATGCATGGATTCATCGATTTTTTGTTGTGGTTGGAGACATTATAAATATCCAAAAGCAAACTGACCGTATAATATTAATTCACTTTCTTTATATTTTCTCAATTTTGAGCCTGTATACAAATAATTGAATTTTCCTTGTCAATAGAAATCCTAGAATAAGATGGGAGAGAAACTTATCTTTGTTTACCTATACTGTACAACCAAGAGTTCGTAATACTGATTTGTATGGGGGAGAGTGTCTAACTCTCAGTATGGCCTGTACAAACACCCTACGTAAAGTTCACCTTTCATCAAATCAACACCTTTACTGGGGGATAGAAAACTGTTGATTAGTGTTGCTGAAGAAGGTAAAGCCTTTGTTCTGAAATAAGGCCGAGGTGTTACTTTAAGCAGGGTGTTTGGTGAATGCGTTCCAAGTTAGACACTCTCCACCTTATTATGAACTCTTGGTACAACTTCAAAGGAAAATGAAGAAAACATACAGATGAATCAATAAAATCACTACAGTAAGGTGAATTACAGACTAGCGAGATCTTGGTTAATTAATGACAGTGGTTGGAGATTGAGTGTGGTAGCTTCTTGTTCTTGAATGTTGCAAAGTGGAAGTACAAATCAAAATGGGATATCAATTTCATTATGAAAAATTTGTATACATAAATAATCTAGCATTACTATTTCATTTGTCCTCCACTTAAACATGCTACAACAGTACTAGCTAGTGTCAGTACATTGGCAGTGAGTCTACCTTGAAATCTCAACTCTAGAGTAGATCCAACACGGGACAGCCCGTACTGTAACAAATACATGTGATCCCATTGTAATTTCATGGACCAGCTGGACTGGGAATCACTTGAAAATAGACGAACAAATTTAACCTCTTTTGTTTGAAGTGAAGCATGTGAAATGTTACACTTAAGAAATCCTAGGATTCTTAGGTGGTATGTAATTAATGTGAGTGTTCCATTTCAGGTCTGACTAGATACATTGAAATTACACACACATCCTGGTCCAAATCACGTTTGCCTGGTGGCTACGGGCATGGTTTCACATGCGGCTTATAATAGAGATTTGGCTGATCTTGGAGTTTTGGCATTTCGCCTGATTCAAGGCTAGCAGTCACAGACACATCCTTGAATTGTGCAACAGATAAAATCAGCTCACTATTGAATACGGCATTAGTCCACTGCACCAGCTGTTAATATATAAATAACTCCATGCATACACTTCAGTGATGTTTGCAGAATATACCCTCCTTGCGGTCTGCCAAAATATTTGCTCCTCACACACTGCACAAAATTCTTCAAGTTTTAATTCAGCTGGCTCTTTCCTGTTACCAGTATCTTCCTGCTTGCTTTATTTATACACTGACTTATGACTTGAAAGACCGGCCCAGACTGTTTTCTAAAGTCTAAATAAGAAAAACAGCTCACATAAAGTTCCCTTCCGTATGGAGATACAGCTCATCCCACAATAATACTTCGTTACTAATGACAACCAACAAAAACCCACAATCGATCCGTTAATTCTTTTTATCTTATGTTTAATCACCCACTGGAGATGCCACTGCTAACTTAAGGGAAGTTTCAGCAATGGTAAGTTGCAAGCTTCAATTTTAGAAAGCGTTCAGTTCCGTGGTTTAGTCCATCATTCCGTTCCGTTCCGTTCCCTTCCGTTCCGTAGAATAGTCCCCACCTCAACTTGACGACTAAACATACGGTTGCCAAGCGTATCCAGCTATTTAGTGACTTTCGTTCAACTTGTCAGTAATTGTAAGTATTGTGAAATACGCTTCCCATGTGATGTAGATAGAATCTGATAATAACAGTAATAACTTCCAGTTGGCTACGTATCTGAATAATAAATGTGCGAACCGGGTGCACATGTCATTTTTTTCGCGCAGGTGCTTAGATGCAGGCCAGTAAGGCGCGCGTACCATGGATGCCATCATAGATAATATACCATATTATCTATGATGCCATCATAATGGCGACAAGGATGGTGGAATGCGAACTTCCCTTCCGTAATGACAAGGGTGGAGAGACGGTTGATCGTAATGTGATCAGTTGGAAATGTGAAGCTGAATCTGTAACGTTACAAGTTGCTCGATCGAAGAGCGGAGAAGAAGGGTTGCTGATTGAAAACGAGAGTTGGAACAAGAACTGTCCCTGTGAAGTAAACGTGGTGCCTAATCAGCTTGAAATGATACCGTACGGATCATTGCAAGTTAAGGAAGAAAATGGAGAATACCACGTGATTGTCAAACCTGATGCCGTGCACGGCGGAGACCTATCTTGTAAGTAACTAGACTAAGTAGGTGAACCATGTCGCACGTTGTGTTTCTTTCTCTACAGTTGAATTCAAACTTTATACTACTGTGGGAGGAAACCCGCAGGCTAGCCAAAAGCCACCAATGTACATGCTATTTGAGAGCAGGAGATTTACAGACTTCTTCATGGCTTGGGATTTGCATGGCACTGCAGTGAAATGCAAGGTAGGGTACAACTTACACTACATCTTAACATGGATATGATGAATATTATTTTCTTTGTAGCATCTCTCCAAAACTCCAATGGGCCTCCCAGACATTACTGTTTCATCTGGAGGTTATGTTATCCCTAAACAAATCGAATCAGCTCCTGGTGTGCTAAATTCTAAACAGTATGTGTGGGTTATTCCTACGGATGAGCGAAGCATTGGGAAGTTTGCGCTGCAGCCCTATGGGAGGTCATTATTTCTTGTGTTTGGAAAAGCCAACAACAAAGCAGTTCTTATGCCAGGGGATCATATAAATCAGGAAGTATCCATTTTTAAAATCCGTAACTTGTCATTATAGTTTGTACATATATTATGTACATTAGAAAATCACAATAATTTATTAAGCTTGATTGCCTCTCACATATTTATTTCATCACCTCTTCAAAAAACAATATTATAGCAAATTAATTTTAGTCATGATGTCATCAGTGTATTTTATTTAATACCGTATTTCTAGAGAAATTTTCGTGTTAAAATTTTTCACCGGTGTCCTCAAGCGACGAAAATTTTTTAACAATGAATTATATAACTTTATTAATTCTATACAGCCATTTTTTGAGAAACAGAACAACAAGCAGCGAAACTGAAGTGTGTCATCTCCGTTTCATGGAGGCTGTGCCTCAAATTTAGAAGTTGTCTGTCACAAATCAAGCAATGGACTTTGATTTCACAACATTTTTCACCCAGGTTTTTGAAGGTGGTACCATGCATTTTTTCATGCACAGCTTGGTGTTAGTTTTGTGTGAATAATATCACCTATATCATGCAGATCCTCAACATTTCATGCATATGACAACCACATGATCCCATGAGCACAATAGGTTCAGTATATACAGGTGCAGTCATCAAACATCTCTGTCATATAATCTAGCAAGTTACTTTTGAGGCTAGAATTTTTCACCGGTGACTGGTCTTAAAATTCGAGGGGTATAAGTGTAGTGTACTGAACGACTACTAGTTAACAACATTTATGAACAAAGTGTCAATCACAATAAACCATGAAAATAACCTGGTATATGGTATCACAGTATATGCCACGTAGAACACAAACTACAGATAATAGATAGCTACTGTAACAATATGGTTACCACCACCACCACCACCATGCAAATAACAGCTCAAAATTTAAATCTGCCCCTGAATTTCATAAAATTAATGCTAACTACTTAAGGAGATTATCATAAGCTATAATGTGCTGCTTTAATTGCTAGTCATGCAGATGATGCAGTTGCATGGTCACATAAATTATCCTCGTTTAGTCACTTAACTGTTTGTAGGCATCAACCCACTTATGGCAACCATAAAAACAATATACCATGTAGCCTAGGGGGAAATTTTCGAGGTTTTTGGGGTTAACAGTATTATTGAAAAATTTTGACCATCGTATAGCTATAACATATGGAATTGTTTGTGAATCCGCGAAAATTTTATTTTCGCATTTCTCAACCTCGAAAATATTGTTCCTCAAAATATTTAGGTTATACAGTACACACATACAGTATACGATCCCAACAGCAATTGACATACTGATTGACATACTGTCGTGACCTTATACCGTATTTCTATAATTATAAACCGTTAAAAATATTTCGTCGAAGGTAGCATCCGACGAAAATTAATTACGCGAAATTTTTTTACCAACGTAATATTCGAGAAGTTGAACGAATTCGGTAAACTACTTTCTGGCCACCTGGATCGAGGCTTGGCCATCGGCGTGTCAAGCATATGCCTGCTGCAGTCTTTTAAGACAAAGTTCTCCCTGATCCTAGGAGAGAGGGGTTCGTCTCGCTTCGTCTATTTCGCTGCACGTTGGTAAGGCCACTCCAAATAAATTCTCTGTTTCCCGTCCTGGACTCAAGCATATTTGCATGCGGGCGGGCGGTCCATTTCCATTATTTCATTATAAGATTGGCAGCTATTCAAGTCAGTGTTTGTCTGGCACAACCATAAAAAGCTGCACAAAAGCATGCTTAAGCTTGTTCCTTCCATTTTAAATTGCAAAAATAACACAAACGTGAAGTTCGTGCGGACTTGATAGCACTACTGACACGTGAGCTTTACTGAGCCTGTCAGTATGCAAGAATAACCGGGAAATAATAGAAGAATACGGAATAATGGAATATTTAGAGCTGACAGTAACCAGATGCGGGCGGTGGACGGGAAACAGAGAATTTATTTGGAGTGGCCTAATGATGCCATTCCGTGATAGACAGCTACTACAGGACACATTAAATAAAGTATATATGTACAAATATGCAAGTTGCATGGAATGAGCTTCTACCACTCCAGAAATAACTGAAAAAAAGGTGGTGGCCTGGCATAATTTGGGAATAACATATAGGTGCCTTGACGATAATAATGCTTGCATGCACAATAGGGTGGTAATTAATATGCCATACATTTGTTGTCTGTGAAAATGTATGTGATTGTCTGACTGATTGATTTATTGATTGATTGATTGATTTATGAATTACAATTGGCACCTACCTTGCCAGAGCAGCATACAATACAGACAAATACACATAGCTAGCTAACAAGTACAAAACTTCGCACATGGATACATGGGCACAAAAACAAATAATCAAAACACATGGATACAATGCAACAACTTTAAGGCAAATTGCAAAGATAATTGAACAAATTACATGAAAACAAAAAAAGAACGACTGTCATTAATAGCAGTAGTAACATTAGGTAATCCGTTTTACCATGCATTGTGAGGTCCTCTAAAACGGAAATGTTAAATAGTAGCTATAGGCAGATTAACGAAGAGTGAGCATGTTCTAGTATCATGATGGTGAAGTGCCTACCAAACAGAATAGGTGATTGCAGTGGTATATATACACCGCATTCCATGAAAGTGGCAATGCATCAGGCATATACAGAATGATTTATACTGTATAAAGAGTCCAATGGAAGTCACTGAAGATGTTGGTAGAGCTCCAAGATGTGATTGTACTTCTACAAAAACACTGCCCTATTCTGTATCCTCTTGAGTCTCTGTAGTGATTGAATATGTAGTGATCATGAAGTGCCCCACAGTGACATCGGAAGAGAATAGTTAAGATGAGTGCTTCAGTTAAAAGTTTCAGTAATTTGGAACCAACGATGACATGACATGAAGCGGATAATATACAAATGAACATTTTCTTGCAGGCGTTAGGATAAATTATGATTAAATACTATAGGCCAAGATACTTCTGACTTGTAGCAACCTCCAATGCAACATTATTCACCATAATAGGAGCCATTAGGTGGATAAGGAGGTCTCTACATAGCTATGCTTAGATGCCCTGAACCATCACATCACTGTTGATTTTGAGTAATTCAATTCCATTCTACTATACCTATTGCCTATTGATTAAGAAGTTCAAGCTGTGAATTCATAATACTAGAAGCAGCTTGCAGGGGTGTCTCCACTACAAACAAGGGTGGTGTCGCCAGCATAATTATTGGAGTAGAAGGCCTTCAGTAATCTAATGAGGAAGACCATTCACATAAATTAAAAACAACAAAGGACCAAGACTGAAGTACACTTCTTTGAGGAAAACCACCTTTCATGGATACCCAAGAAGAAAACTGAGTGCCACACGTTAACTTTGTGAGTTTTAGATCTGTCGCTCAAATAACATATGTCATGGTGAAAGATCGACATATTTTATTATATATATAACTTTTAAAAAGCATGCATAATTATAGCATCATAGGCCTAGAGGTAAAATTAAAAACATAATAGGCTGGTGCCTATATATATGCTGCCATGCATGTGCACCTTTGATTTACAAAATTTTCATTCATGCAGGCTTGTAAATTGAAGGTTGCACCTTTCTAGCATACTTTTCACTTCTTTGTATGGTAGCCTCAAGGCCAGCTTATGCTGGCTTTGAGGTTTGTCTTTCACTCAGTGTCATGAGATTCATGATGTGTTGGTTAATTAGCTATAGCTTACTGCCTTGCCAGGTAATGATACACAAAATTAATAATGCATGTGTCTGTAGATATTGAAATGTGGATAAAGACAAGCACACAAGTTTGTGTGTTTTCCTTTACCCACATGCAGATCTGCCACATGTCCTCTTATCTATACAGACACATATGATGATGATTGCATGAGGACGTATATTGCACATTTTATTTGCCTATAAACTTAATTAAAATGTGTATTCTAGACAGTATATAATACTCTAATAGAGTGTACATTTCTTGAAAACTTCTATAAATGCACATAAAATTTCCATTGGTAGATCTATGGCAATTATATAAACTATATAAAGTAAATTAGGTGAACATGCAGCTCTGCAGTTGCTCAGTGCATTATTATTATTATAGCACTTTACAGTGACCAGCACTGAATTGAAGGTCTGACAGGAACATGTGCTGCAGCCTTTGGATTACCAAACCTAACAAGAACTGGAGTCTTTAAATGATTACTTAATCTAGCTAACATGCAATAAGGTGAAACAGAAAAGGGCCAAAGAAAGGGAAAAAAAATCCCTCCTATATACCCCAGCATAGTTATATCACTATAAAAACTGAAGTACCAAAATGTCCCAATATGGACACCACTGTATACTGGCGATGATGGTGTCCATATTGGGACATTTTGGTGTCCAGGGGACACTTCAGGTTTTACATGCAGTGTAAGGATTAAATGGTTGTTACATGTGTGATGGTCCCGGCCTGCTTAATTCAATTCCTGGCAACTTTATATAATTATAACATTATAGGCTGCTATAGTTTGCAATCAGATCAGTGAAAGATTCACAGCCCTTGCTGAGTTTTGTGACTGCATGCATTCTTTTACTTTACTGAAATACTCCATGCAGAGGCTCAAGCTCTTGTTTTCCTTTTCCTAGTTTACTTCTTGCATGACTTCGGCAGTATAGCTATATAACTTTGGCCTTTCAAACCATGCAGTGTTGACTGTATATAGTGCATGCACGGTTGTTGGTATTTGCATATTTGTTCCCATGCATTATCCTAATTTCTCTGTACTTGGCAGGTGCATGCTATATACATAACATGGATGGATGGATACATGCATGCATGGTATTTGATTAATTGATTGATTTCTCCGGCCATGCATGTATTGCATCAAAACAGTACGGAATTAGACTAGCAGTGCGGAATACTCTAGTTGTATATGGCTATAGATGTTTTGTAAAAAAATAGAAATTCATTTACAAAAAGTGTCCTGGGCCCTGCATGCATGCACTGCATGACTCAGCATGTAGTATTAGGCCACTTATTGTTCAGATTCCTGCCATCTCTCATTACCTAAATTTGGTCATTATTGATGACATCATGCAAGTTATCTCAGCTCAGATCAGTGTTTAATGATAGCATGGAAGCCGGGCAACAAATTTACTTGCTTATACATAGCTAGGTATAGAGGCTAAAAGGGCTGAAGACCCACCTCAATGTCAGGGAAGGGGGCTTTAATCCTTTGACATGATCAATGACAGATCAAAATACCCTAGAGTATTCAGAGCCGTGGGGAATATAATATAAAATTATTCAAGCTCCACACAAATTGTTTATCAAGGTCTTCTTTTTTTCTTGGTTAGAGTGAAATGAATTCTCTACCCCATGCAGGGCAGTGATCAACACTAATTCCCCAAATCAGTTTAAGAACCTGCACCATAAGTGATTATCGATTTGTATTGGGTAAATAGTGTATGACTTGTGTGTGTGTGATTTGGATGTATACTGACAGGCTTATGCCTTTGATCCAAAATTTACAATAATATAATTTCAGCCAACTCTAATGAAACAGTCAAGTTCCTGTATTGAATAATGAATAACGAGCCGCCCAACCGCAGGTTAACTTCCTGATCTGAAACATATAGAGTAGCTGTTGTTTGTTTTGTTTTTATCTGCCGGCTTTATACCAGCTAAGTTAGCTACCATTCAATTGCTGGCATTCAGTACATAATCACTAACCATAGATTTATAAACCCCAGGTACATAAATATCTAGCCCTACCGAAGAACTCTACCATGCTGAACTGGTGCTGCAAAACGGGCGCTGCAAAACGCAGATGAACTCCGGACATCTGGAAAGGAAATCACTGACGTACATAATGATTATCATGAACACGTGATACTCGGTAAATTTGAAAATCGGGCGGTTTACATCAAAGAGAGGGTGGTTGAGATGGCGATGGACGAGGCGACCGCACAAGATTTGTGTGCATACGAGTGTATGTGGAAGCGAGAACCAGGCTCTGTGATGCTGGGAATTGCTCGGTCGAAGAGCGGGCAAGGTGGATTGCTCATCGAAAACGAAAGCTTGAACAACAATGGGACCACCGGAATAGACGTGACTTTATATGGCGCTCTGCACGCTAAGAAGGACTGCAACACAGGACAAATCCACGTCAGTGTCCAGACGGACATTAACCACACAGACTCTTCATGTAAGCTCTATATATTAAATGTGACCGGATCTTGGAAAACCTACCTTTTGGGCACAAGCAAACTTTTTGGGAAAACTCAAATGAAACTTCAACACTTTTTTTTGATTCTTTTTTTTTGCACATTTGGATAAAGCAACTATTAAACCTTCTTGCTGTGAAGTTTCACACCCATAGCTTCTTTTTCCTAGGAGATGTGGATGATTATATCAGACCATGTAGTAATTTCACATGCGTGGGATAACAATTAACGTACAAATTGGGTGATTTGTTCAGCTGCTGAAATGGCTAAAACTTAGTCTTAGACAATTACACGTGGCATTTAATTGCAGAAAAGTACCAATACTACATTAATCTACCAGAACTGTATTTTAAAGTATTTTAGATGGTAACAATGGAATTATTGGTAAACAAAGTGATTTGTCACACTTAATCACTCACAGAATTCAGATATTAAGCTGAAATTTTAACATAAGATAGATGAGCACCCAGTACCTCATTTAAGCTATAAAACAGAAAATTGACCAATGTGCCAAAAAAGTAGGTTTTCCAAGATCAGGTCACAAATGCCGGTTCAATTTAAATTGTATGCTCACCACATGCAGTCCAATTTGATCATTACGTGTGCATGGGGGGCAGTCCTGCTAGCTCAGAAAAGCCACCCAAATATATTCTCTTTGAGAGTAAAGAATTTCCAAGCCATTTCATCACTTGGAATTTGGCTGACATTGTTGATATGCCAGATGATGCTGGAGACTCTACGTGTTCAAAAAATACGGTGAAATGTGAAGTAAGGATTCATAGGCCACTCCAAATGACAATGTAGTTTCCCCATACCCGGCCTATGTATTGTCTGAGTACCTGCATTGAGTGCCCGGCATTAGAGCTTGATTCCTGTCCACCTAGTGTAGCAAAAAGTGATGCGGGCAGGAGGTGATTGATTATTAGTTGTACGCTGAACTGCTTTATTTAAGTATATGGCTGTTATTGAAAGGTGCAAAGGCTATGCACCCTGTTCAGCAAGATTGGAGGGACTCCAACTCACCCTTCTGCTGTGTTTATACGCACAGCTAATGCGTTTATTTTAACACTTGGTCATTCTGTGTCTCATGAAATAGTACATTCACATGTGATCTATAATCAATATTTGGTGTGGCTACCTAAAAATTGATGCAGGTTGGGAAACAAGGGATAAAATATTAATGGCCTTTATAGTCATTATTTCTCCAAAACCATTTTCTGTGCTACTTTATGGAAACTCCCTATGGAGCCCCATTCCATTTTTAGTGCTACAAAGAATAGTCAGTTTTATATAGTTAGCCAGGTTAGCTCACAAAGAAGCTGGCCTTAAACTACCCTTAAACTTTAATAGAGCAGTCAAGTAATAATGAGTAAGGACAATAAGTCTCCTGCCCATACTGCATCTTGAAGACATTTGGATGGGAACTACAGTTTCATTTGGAGTGGTGGCCTTTGCTAACTCATTGGTAGTCAAATATTCAGATTTGTGTCTAATAGTACCTGCCAAAAACTGCTGATGATCTCCCATACATTAAGATATCGACATCCACGGGCTCAATTCTTGAGCCAGCAGATTCTCAAATTAAACGATATGTATGGGTTGTTCCTGTGGACAATCAAGATAGCAACCAGTTTGCACTGAGAGCCTTTGACCAGCATTATTATCTGGTATTTAAACAAACGACTGGGGAGACAATGATGGTACCATCAGGACAAATAAGTCCAGAACTGACTATTTTTAAATTACACAGTTTATAAGTTGCACACCTTGTTTTGAATTACTAAATGACTATTTTTAAATTACACAGTTTATAAGTTGCACACCTTGTTTTGAATTACTAAATGACTATTTTTAAATTACACAGTTTATAAGTTGCACACCTTGTTTTGAATTACTAAATAGTAATTATGTGCATTACACAAATAATTATAAATTTCGCACTATATAAATAAATATGGTAGTGGTGTCAGCGTTTCAACCCCTGCTTTCTTGACGCTAAACTTGCGTTAGTTAGTTAGTTCAATGGCTACGTTAAGACTGTCTTCTAGAGGGTCAACACGGTATTTCAATTGTTCTATCAGTCCTGTCTGCGTGTTACTATGCGAACTCCTTTTTACGCACGCTACTAGCACGACGGCTTGGGAAGAAGGTAAAGAACTCATACAACTCTACTACCAACAGGTGACCCAAGGGTGCGGCCACGATGATTGCGAGAACGATGTGTGTGCATCTAACAAACGCTTCAAGCGTCAACTAAGCAACGACGAGGCTGCTGCAGAAGCAATCCTCCTGTTAAAAAAGCAGTCGAAGTTGTACGTGTCAAATTACAAGAAGAAAACAGTGGCGTTAAGGAGGTAGGGGAAGATGAGCTTTTGGCCACACCAGTTCAAGAGACTGGTGGGCGTAGTGTCAGAGATGTTGTTAATGTGTTGTACCTCCACCACTCTGGTGCTAAAGGAATGGTCAATATGACAGGTAAACAAACCAGCTTTTAAGCTGTGTGATGTGTGTGCGTAAACCAAGTGTGTGTCTGTATGTAGTGTGTGTATGTGTAGTTTGTAATTGTTTATTCAATGAAGTAAGGGGGATTTCTCAGGGAAAGTTTCCTATCATTTGTGACTTCATTAAATTCTCAACTGCTTTGGACCATTTTGGTATTATATAGGCATATACATACACTCTATAATTAAATTCAAAAGTTGTACCATGAACGCTTTGGGACCCAGAATTCTAAGCCTATATTTGCTGCTTATATAGAGATTTTGTGAGTAGTCAGACCAAAACTGTTATTAATGGAGGTATTTTTCTATTGTGTCCTTGATTCAAAGAGTTAGTCAAGAGTGGTTCCAATGTAGTCATTCAAAATGCTCAGGTACCTGTATAGGATAGAGTTTGTGTTAACAAACTCAAATTATGAATTGTGCATCCCATCTGACATACAGTATGTATACATGGTGTGGTGTATTCTGATGAACAAAAGTCATGGACTATGCTTGAGACATAATCGTCTAGCTCCTGTAGTGTTGGAAATGCCTCTATTTTTACCTCTTTATAATATTACGTGCATGTCACTACATCATCCTTCTTCACCGGTTGAATGTTATTACCTGAGGTCTTGTGATGTTCTCTTAATGAAGTCAAGTATTCATGACGCCATCTTGTTTGAAAGTCCCTGATTATGGCTGCTTGAGTGTTAGCACTCTTCCTCATTGAACTGGCATTTCCAAATGTGGGATCAGTAAGTTCATTGATGTCCACCATCTCATGGGGAAGGCAAGAGTATTTCATCTCCCGTGCAGCAAGTGAGCAGGTGTCAGTGGTTCAGGGTCCCCATATTTTTTTTGCCATAGTGCAAAACGACAGGTTGAACTTCAGCAGCTTCAGTACTTCACAGAAACAGAACCTCACAAATTGTTAAAAGCTAGTCAAACACGTTGGCTATCTCCACACAAACGTTAGGGGACGATCGTTCAAAATGGCCTCAATCTCCACAACAATAGTCTCTAGGGTTTGGAGAGATACATGCTGCCTTCCAAGGGCCTTCTTAATGGTGGTTTTTGTGAGCCCCACTAGAAGCCACCATACCAGAAGGCTCTCTTGGGTATGAACTGCCAAGTGACGCCTCTCCCTCCTTAACTTCTGTCTTCTCCATCAGTGAGTGAAGTTCCTCAGCTGCCGACATGTATGTAGACCCATTGTCAGATATCATCAACTTCGGCAGTGACCACTGGCCAGCAAATTTGCGGAAGGCCAAAAGGAAAGTTTCAGTAGATAGATCTTGTACAATTTCCAAGTGAATTGTGCAGGTAGTAGCACAGGTAAAAAGGCACAGATAAACCTTCACTTCTTGTTCAGCTCGTTTCACATATAGTGCTCTGGTAAAATCTACCCCTGTATATGTGAAGGGATGAACATCTTGTGTCCACAAACAAGGTAGTGGAGATGGATCTGGTGCTGAATATGGCTGCCTTATCACTCGTAAGCGGGTAACACAGTGGCGTAAAATTGAGTTGATATACTGGCGTGCAGCTGGAATCCAGTGTGTATGGTGGTTAGTGTGGCACCAGTTCCAGCATGATGCATTGTCACATGTACATTGTGGACAATCAAATAGGAAAACCGATGTCTAGGAGGTATGAGGTAGGGGAACTTGGTTGTTTCACTCACCGGAGCATTGTGGATGCGTCCACCACAGTGTAGGAATTCATGTTCGTCCAGAAATAGTCTAAGCTGGCGAACAAGTAGTAGTCTAGATGTCTTCGTTTGCCTGGCTAGTGGCTACGAGCTTCAGATTGGCTATCTCCTTCTTATACACATCTTGCTGTACATCTTTCACACTTGAACCTTACTGTGGTGAACTCTGTGGCACTGACTGGTCCATAACGTCAGTAGTCTGGTTGAGTTCTTACGTTATCTATGAAGCGGAACACATAAGCAGTTACATGTAATAGCTTACTAAGAGTGCTGAAGCGATCTAGCATGATGACACAATGTAAACCAACTGTAGGAGTGATGGGTTCAGCTGGAACAAACTCGGCTGCTACTGCTGCTGCAACAAGAAGGGGCGGCAGAATTGTCAGATCAAAGGATGGCCATCTATTAGGTGTAGTGAGCCATGCTGGTCTGTGCTGCCATAATGTGGATGATGTCAGTGCCTCTGTGGTGATTCCCAAGTCTGCTGGATTCTCCAGGGTGGGGCAGTATTTCCACTCAGCTGTTGGTAGCAGTGACTGAATCTCAGTTATGCGGTGACAGACAAATGTTGGTAGTTGCTTGCGACTATTCACCCAGTGTAATACAATTTGGCTGTCTGACCAAACAAAGATAGATGGGTCTTTGAGCGGAATTGCCTTCACCACAAAGTGAGTCAAACGTGTTGTAACCAATGCTGCCATGAGTTCTAAGCATGGTAATGTGAGTTCTTTCAGGGGTGCCACACGAGATTTAGCCACTATGAACGATACTTAATCACCCTGTGTGAGAAATACTACAGCCTTCAGGCTTGCATCAGCAAATGAGTAGCACTGGTTGCACAAAAGGTACCTTCTACTGACAGAAAGTCCAGTGACTGACTTCAAATCAGAAGCAACATCTATCCACTCTTTATGGATCTCTTCATCTAAGGGCTCATCCCAAACAATCTTATGTATCCACAGCTTCTGCATCAGTATTTTAGCTGTAATAACTACTGGAGCTGCAAGGCCTAGTGGGTCAAATATCTTGGAGAGATCTTGCAAGACTTCTCTTTTAGTCACCAGATGATCATGTGCCAAAATAGTGGGTTTGGCTGCTAGGGAGAGCTTGTCTGTTGTAGGATTCCATCGCAGACCTAGTATACTGACTGACTGTCATCACTGACTTTGTCTGGAGCTGCAATTGTCTTCAACACGGTACTATTGGATGACCAACTGCACAAATTCATGTTTGCACTGGACATTATAGCTCTTGCTTCTCTAGTAGCTTATGACTGCTTGTTCTGTTGCACCACCAGTTATGACATTGTCTACGTACAGGTTTGATCTCATGTCATCAGAAATGGCTGTGTTGTGCTGCTGAAGATGGTACTGCAAAACAGCATTGAGCATGAAAGGTGAGTTTGTCGCACCAAATGGAACGACATTAAACCAATAAATACAAAGCTGGCTGGATACATCAGTAGGATCGATTAACCGGAAGAAGCGAGTATAGTCTCTATCATCGGGATGTAGATGGATGTGTAAGAACGCCTTCTCTATGTCAGTAGACAATCCAAAGCGATGACTCCTGAAACGAACAAGGATAGAGCATATATCGCTAACACAGGGTGAACCGATCAACAGACAGTCATTGAGACATGGATATCCAGACGATTGCCGACAGCTGCAATCAAAAACAATCCATATAGGAGTTGTTGGCGAGTCTTTCTCAACCGCATGGTGTGGGATGTAGTGGATACTGGATTCAGTATCTGTTGACTTTACACGTTCAATAAATCCTCTAGCCTCTTGTTAGACAATGATGCTATTGTATACCATTAGTAGGTTTGGTGTCTTAGCCAGCCGTTTAAGTATTTGACGTGTTCTGTTCTGAGCAACAATGAGGTTGCTGGGTAAGGTAGGAGGATTGGGTCGTCAAGGAAACCTGGCAACATAAGCCCCATCAGGGTCTCTGGTGACACACAAAGAGATGTAGTGTTGTAGCATATCTTCTTCGGCACTGACATCACTCAATGACACTCCTACAGACTCCAGGTTCCAGAAACGTTCAAGGTCAAAGTCACATTGTTGATTGACTGTTAACATCATGGTGTTGATGTTTGAGTGCTGAATGTTAGCCAGTTGCACTGGTCCTGAGAGAAGGTAGCCCAGTTTAGAAGCCACTGCAGTAGGTCCTCCTCCTACTCCTCTTACAATGTGATCTCCTACAATGTCCCAGTAGTGGTCTGCACCAACTAATAGAGAAATCTCAAATTCTTGTTCTGCGGAAAGTGGATGAGCCAACTGGAGGTTCTGTAAGTGTGGCGAGTGCGTCACGCTGATGCTAGTAGTGTTCTGTAGTGGTGTAGCAATACGTGGTACAATTATCACCGATAGCGGTATAGCATGTCCATCGTTGGTCAATAAGTTTATCATGGCTACATACATCTTGCGGTTAAGTTGACAGTTTGCTCCAAAGGAAGAGATACTGATGTCTTCATGTCGATAAGGCTGTAGCACTAAGGAGCAGGCCAGATCTTGGGTGATAAATGATCGCTAGGATCCCTCGTCAAATAGTAGGTTGGCTACTGTACTTATGTTCCCATGTGAGACTGTTGCTATAGCAGTCTTGAGTAAACATACTCTGTTTGGTGTAGTGCAGGATGGTGGCAAAGTCACGGACAATGAGGTAGTGTCAGTTGTGTTAGAGTTCACAGGATTTGTTGGCGAGAGATTACTGATCTGCGGCTGTGTATTGCTAGCTGGTGGAATGGGATGACCTGAGACTGCACCAGTATGGTGTTGTCCAACGTGTGTAGGTTGTGAGGAGTGTCTAGTAGGTGGCTTAGCGTGCTGGCCAGCAGGTTGTGGCTCATAACTGCATAGGCTTGTGTGATGTTTATGCCTATAATTGTGACATCTGTGTTTGGAATTACAATAGGAGACCTTATGATGACCCAAGCAATTGAAGCAGAGTTTCTCTTGACGAACTACATCTGAGTGTTGCTTTGGGTCCTTTATAACATCACACACAGAAGGGGAGTGTGGGCCTTTGCAGAATGGACACTACAGTTTACCTCTGGCTCCACCAATAGACTTGTTAGTAGCTGCAGCATGAAACGATGCAGTTGGTGGCAAGGTAGAATTATGAGAATCTGTCTGTGATGATGATCCTGCCTCAAGAATGTAAATTTCAGTGAGGATGGCTTCTTGCAGTTCATCAATTTTCCACTCTTGTCTCCCATGTGCCCTGGCTAGGTTCTGTTTGATCTTGGGTGGAATTTTCCTAAGAATGATAGTGACAAGCATGCTGCTGTTAAGTGTCCTGTGATTTTCCAAGTGAAGCCAGGCTACAGATGTTCCCCTCAATAGTGTTGTGAAACTCATGTAGGCTGGCGAGTGTACCACTAGGACTACGGATGTCAATTAAAGCTTGCATGTGAGCCTCTATCTGTTTGTGTGGTTGACCAAAATGGTCCTTTAACAGGTCAATGGAGTGTTGGTAATTAGCATTAGTCAGTTGGAAACCTGCAATAACACAAGCTGCTTCACTTTGTAGTTGGCCTCTGAGATAACTCAACTTCTGTACTCCAGTTAAGGAGGTGTTATTGTGCACAGATGCTTCAAAGGTATCCCAGAATGACTGCCACAGGATGGGATTGCCACTGAACTGTGGTAATTCTAACTTAGGTAGATGGGTAACAGTGCTTGCATGATCTGCTTGACGCTCAGTGGCAGGTGGGGGAGGAGCACATGGAGAGGTTGTTGTGTCTCTTGCAGTGATAGAACTTAGGCAGTGGGTTATCTTGGCTTTTGCTCTTGATATCGCAGCATTAGTCTCTTCAGCTTGCAGTATTTCAGCTTCGATGGCCTCATCTTTGGTAGCTTCAAGTATTTTAGCATCTAATGGGGTTATGAGTTAGTGCTTACGTATAAGCTGATCATGGAGATCCCTCAGAGTGGCTGTATTATCTTCACTGAGGGGTTGTGGGTTCGCTAATTCTTCGTCGACGCTCGCCAATATCTTCTTAAGGTGTGTCAGTGTTCTGTATCCTCTCCGTGAACATTGGGCTTGCTTAATGTCCGCCATAATCCATCTTCTTCAGCTCACAGCACCAAAATGAGGTGGAGGTTATGACGATAATATAGTGGACTGTACCTGGTCACAGCACCAAAATGCTGTGGAACGTTCCTATCCTGGCCAGGTCCGACTTGGGATTGGCGGAGTGGAGAGGGATTTGAGCCACATACAATACTAAACACCTTGTGCTATACCCACAATTGAAAGTCTAATGCACCTATCAATATTAAGCCCCACTACCTCCCTCCCAGGCGTACACGGGGGAATGGTGGGGGATTTGATCCGATTTGACCTTAAAAATCGCCCCACTAGTGGGACATTTGACTGTTCCAAAATTTTAGCACTTGACTTTATAAGCTATGTACCTCTTACAAGAATAACCTACTTTCCCAAGGTACACTACGTGAGGATTTGACTACTCATCATGCCCCACGGGTGGGGAATTTGACTTGAAAAAGTCAAATCCCCACCCTTGCCTGGGAGGGGGGTGGTGGGGCATAATATTGATAGGTGCATAACATACACGTGCAGTACAGACATGTGCACAATATAATAACGTGGCAATGCTGCTTCTGTAATGGCAACAATACCATCATCCCAGGACTGGGCAGAGTTTGCCTCTCTGCCCACTGTTTAAGTGTTTATTATTGATTTATATTATCTTTTTATTAAAAAAATATATATATATATAATAACTAAATAATTAGAGTTCTAAATAGTGAGTTACTGTTCAGTCGTCACGACAGGGTGCTCACATGTGCATGCATGGTTGCCATGGTGCTAGTATTACAAAAGATCAAGTCACTTGGAGTCTATGGAATTTATAAACTCCCAAGCCTTTAGTAGTGCCCTCGCTCTGCTCATGTGCTATTTTGTGTTTATAAATTCCATAGACTCTGCATTGACATCATGCATATAGTAGTTTATAGAGCAGTCAACTCTATGTTTCCTGCCACACTACATGCATACCTATATCTGCACCTAGCTAGTCTAATACTTGAAAACAAAAGACTGTTCTATTATTAGAGAGTCTACAATGGCTTTGTCATAAATCAAAAATAGTTTTACTGAGAGCTAATTGATGTGTTCGGGCATAGTAGCTTATCTAACTAATGAAATCCCCACAAATGCAAAAAATTATTTTCAAATGGTTATCAGTGTCGTTTAGTCTGGCTTGTGTTGCCACTATTATCTTTAAACAAGATTCATAGTTGCAATGAATTCATTAGTCCATACAGTACTGCTAATAATACTCTACACATCAAAGCCTACAATTTTTCTTTGAAGGATTGCTGTGCACTGTAACAAAATAAAATTAATCTAAACATGGGTGACTGCTTTATTAGAGTAACTGTACTTGTATATTAGCAGCAGTTATACTTACAATCACTTTATTTGCTTTGACGTATTGAGTCATTAGATGGCTGTTTATCTACATAGCTAATGAAATCCCTACAATTGTAAATTGTATAGCACTGTGCTGAGCGTTTCTATTTAAAAGTATTGTCGGAAATGTTCTGTATAGCAACAAGGTAATGACTGTATTCACTGACTCTAATAGAGCATTCACCAAATTTGTAAAATAATTATATTTTAATAATCCTTAAAAATGATTACGCCACATAATATTTCTCTGTCAAACTAATTTATGACTGGCTCTGTGAAAACTAGCCCTTCCATTTGTTTGACCTTAATCCAGACATGCACATAAGCTATGACCATGCATCTATCATTTTAATAAGCCACATGCATGTATGCAAGGAAGAAGTGTATCAGTTTCTTGAAAGGCTATAAGACTGGTTTTTGCAGAGCAGGTCACAAAGTTGTAGTGCAGCCTTTAAAAGAATAGCAATGTGGAAATCAATGATGCATCACAGCTAAGAAATGCTGCTTCCATTATTTTCTGTTTCACCTTGAGTGTTTTTCGTGACCAATCCAAGTTGCTCATACTAATCACGTGAGTATTAATCGATCTCCACAATTGATTTTAGTCTTAATGTCTATATAATAGCTGCCCAGCTGTAACCTGGGCTATGCTCAGATTT